>NW_025318118.1:0-14732 GCF_018873765.1 Telopea speciosissima
GGAAAGTTGTACTAAGATTCAGTTGAGATCCCAAAGCCTTTTGTAAACTCCTCCAAAACCTTGAGGTAAATCGAGGATCTCTGTCAGACACAATACTGACAGGCATGCCATGTAAGTGAACTATATTTTCTATATATAGCTGGGCAAGCTACTCCATTGAGTAACTTATCTTGATTGGTATGAAGTGAGCTGCCTTTGTCAGTCCAGCTACGATCACCCAAATCGCTTTCATACCCTTTCTGGTGTTGGGCAGATTTGTCACGAAATCCATAGTGATCCTTTCCCACTTCCATTCTGGTATAGGAAGTGGTTGCAATAATCCATATGGTCGGTGTCTCCTGCAACCGCTGTAACACAAAAGTAAGGTGTCGAGCGTGATCTTCTTCATTCTTGGAGTACACCAGAACACAATGACGAACTTATCCAACACGTCATAGAACACTCTATTCATCATATCCATGAACGCTGTTGGGGCGTTGGTTAACCCGAACGATAAAACCAGGAATTCATAATGTCCATATCGAGTTCCAAACGCCGTTTTGTGAATATCACCGCTCTTGATCTTCAGTTGATGGTATCCCGACCTAAGATCGATTTTGGAGAAAACTCTTGCTTCTTGTAGCTGATCAAATAGGTCATCAATGCTCGACAATGGATATCGATTCTTAATGGTCAACTTATTTAACTCACGGTAGTTGATACACAGCCGCATACTACCATCCTTCTTTCTCACAAGTAGCACGGGTGCTCCCTAGGGTGATACACTGGGTCGTATAAATCCCTTCTTCAACAGGTCTTGAAGTTGAACCTATAACTCCTTCAATTCGATTGGCACCATCCGAAAAGGTGCCTTGGATATCGGGCGCTGCCGGAAAGACCCGAACTCATGCCGCGGGCCCCAGGTAGTAGTTGTGCGCCCCCCCAAACCTTGTCCCACCCCCCCCCAAAAACCCCCAAGTCCTCCAGGGTTTATGCCTCCATCCGCCAAACCCTTGGCATCCCCCGCCTCCCCCTTGGAGGGCAGCCCCCTTCCTCTGTCCTTTGATTGGAAACCCCACTCCAATTAACACTCCCCCACATGCGTTTGCACAGGGCCCACCATGCTGTATACCAAACCTTCATATCAAACTTTATCAACCAGCATGCGGAGATTCCCACAACTTAATCGGGCGGGGTCATCTCTTTCACCCCTCCCCGGTGCGCTACTCGTGCCCGATGTCTCTTGGTTGATCTTTCATCCTACTCGCAAAAGTAGTAGAAACAAAAGAGTGGGATGTCACACCCCAAACTACTCCTAGGAGGATTGGGTAGGTGACCCGAATTGCATAACAACAATCAGCCAAATCCCACTGATCTAGAAGCAGTGCTTACATTCACAGAACCACATTCATCTCATTACCATAAGTAAGATCAGAGTGCTGCAGATAAACTACAATTTCAATAAAGAGAGGATGCATAGCGATACGGGGAAATGATGATAATATATACATAAGAAAGATTGTTTTGATACATTTCCCACCAACCCACAAACATAAAGACAAAGCTGACAGAACCAAAGCTAAAACTACTATATACACATATATATACAGGGTGAGCATACTCAACCCCAAAAAGAAAAGAAAGTAAAAACCACAACCAGTCCATAGTCAGAACAAGGATGAACTCCTAGCAAAAACAAAAAAGAATTCCCAAAACAAAAGCACCAGAAGTACTGCTCAACGATCTTCATCAATGACCACCGAGAAAGTATACAAGATCGGTATAACCTTTGTCGGGGTCCACACCAACATCATCGTAACAACAAGGACTCTCCTCCTCGAGATAAGCCTCCAGGCCACACTGGCATCGATCTACAAAATCATCTAAGAAAAACATTGTATAACAGAGTGTGAGCCCCACTGGGCTCGTGAGCAAATAACATCAATCATACATGCATATGCAATCACAATTCACAGTTCATATGATTCTACATGATGTGCCAGTCCAGTTTATTATTAGCTACCTAACAATACAACTAAGTCAGGTCTGTGCTACTACAATCACCAATACATGTATCACTGGTGTGGGCTTCTAACCCCTTCCCGCGATACACCCATTAAGTTGTCGAAGAAGACCAGTCAGCTCCCGCATCAGCCCTCTGTGATTAACCTGTAGGGCAATCCATTTCTTTTCTCTTTTCTTTTCTTTGGCATACAGCCCATATTCGCCATTCCAATGTTCTTTCATTTCCTTTCATTCACCATTTCGGTGTTCTTTTCATTTTATTTCATTTCTTTTCTCATTCACATATGGTCACCCTCACAGGCATCCAACACCTAAACCCCTGTTGGTAAGGGTACGTAGAACGGGTGATGAAGCTCTACCCCCATGTCTATATGGAATCGTATGAGTCGGGTGGTGTCAACCGCATCCCATTCTACGGGCTACCACAGGCCTCATTTCAAGCTGACTACAGCATCTAGTCTAACAATCACAATCATCATAATAGAATTTACAGTGTTGATCAACAGACAGTCATTATGCAGTGATTTGAGTAGTTTGAACAGAAATAAATAACACAACATATATGATTCAAGTTTTATTAGCTGGCATACTATCATAATTACACATGTACACACAATAGAATTATTCACTCACCTGAGTTTGGTTCTAGATACTCAGTTGCAAACTCAGTTCCAATAGCAGTCTTGTTGTTGACCTCGAACGCGGGATCAATTCCTAGATATAAATCAAAAGTTGTCATGTTAGGTTTCCAGTCTATAACTAGCACTCCTAGGGTTAACCTAAACTTACTGGGTTGACCCGGTATTTGATTGGTACACATTTTGGATCACTGGGCCTAACATTGGGCCTTAGGTCATGTCTCGGTGCATCACCCAATGTCAGTGGCACAAGGGTAAAATGGTCATTTTTAGTAGTTGTACCTGACCCTAGGTCAGATTAGGTCCACAGTGCTGTCCACAGCTTGCCTGTGCTACAGGACCGAGCACAGCAGGGTTTCCTTTACCTGCAGGACCCACTAGGGTTCCAAAGTATTCCTTGACCATAAACAGATGTGGGGAAGGGCTTTTTAGTCATTTCCCAACCACCCATAGTGTCCAAAAGCCAAAGGGTGAAATTCCCCAAAGTCAGATCAGCAATACAACAACTTTCCATTCACTGGGTGATGGGTTTGGGTGATGACTGCATCGCCCAGTGCATCGCCCAGAGGTTGCAATCGACATTTCGGCTGAGTTCCCAAGGTTGGGCCCATAGGGCTGAGGTCAAACTTAATCCTCTGCATGTTAGGGGGGTTAGGTAGCCCCTGGGATGACCTTCAATTTGATCCTTATGGATCCCCCGCTGGGCCCACCATCAGGCTGCCAATGGCTGCCCAAACAACCCAGTGAATAGTATCACAGGGTTTTTCTTCAAATTTGGATCTCAGCCACAGCCATATACAGGGCTATAAATAGTTGTAAAATAGGGTTTCATGGCTGTGATTACCTAGGGTTAGGTCTCTGCAACCATGGCTTGCATCTAGGGCTTCAATCAATCAGCCAGGAGTGAATCTAGACAGTGCAGCTGTGCACAGCCAGAATCGGCTCACAAGGACAGCAAATCAGAATTATATTTTTGTTAAAAAATCACAGGTCATCCATGCTTAAGGCTAGCATGGCAGATCTGGAGCTGTTTTGGGCAAACCCTAGCTTTTCAGGGCTGCCTAGGGAGCAGAAATACACCAAACATAGAGAAAAGATGTGGACAGCAGGTATAGGCATGCATGTTTATACCTGAGATGGCTAAGAGAGGGCTCGGTTCTAGCTGTGATGGGTAGCAGCACCTCCCCCTTCCTTCTTCTTCCTTCTTCCTTCTCCTTCTTCTTCTTTTTCTCCTTTCTTCCCTCTCTTCTCTCCCACGGATTTCAGATATGTCAAGGGCTCTAAAATGAGCCCAAGGCCACCTATTTATAGGCTTAGCCCTTACTGAGGCCTATTTGCCTGATAAAGCCCCTTTTAAAAATCAGTTTTTTAAACTGATTCTGACTGATTCTAGGCACACTGGTGGGGCCCACAGTGAACCAAGGGTATGAGGTGGTCCCTCAGACTTCCCTCTATCCATGGAAGGTGCCCATGTTCATATTGGGTGGTCCCCATAATTAAAAATTATAAAAAATGTACTGTTTCACTCACTGGGCGATGTCACTGGGCCTTGCAGCATTGCCCAGTGCCATTGTCCAACAAATTTCAGCAAGCTAAAATTCAATGGGCTTGCACAGGGGTTTGACCCTTGGTCAAGGTATTTTCCCGACATGCCCCATAGTAGATTTTACACACTTTTACAGAGGTGGGTCCCGCCATTATAAGGAGGAGAGAGATTACCTGGGATCCAAACCATATATCAGGCAATGAGCTGTACATTTGTAGGGGTCTGCTGTCCACCTATTGACAGGCATGTAGGATGATCCACACAGGGTTTTCTCATCAATCCAAACCTCTGGAGTGATACTCCACAGTGTTCTTGGTTGTCTGATCAGGGGTTCCTTTCCTTTAATCAAAATTTTCAGTCAGCCAGGGGCAGGGTTTGACATTTCTTCCCACCTTACAAAAATTTTGTCCTCGAAATTCGCTTACCTTGCATTTCGAAGAGTTGAGGATATTTTTCTTTCATTTCATCCTCACGTTCCTATGAAGCTTCCTCTATCGGATTGTTTCCCCATCAAACCTTTACAAAAGCAATGGTGTGGTTTCGGAGGTTATGCTCCTTTCTGTCCAATATCTCCGTGGGTTGTTCGTCATAGGTCATATCCACATCCAACTGTTCAGGTTCAGTTGACAGTACATGTGTCGGGTTGTTAATATACTTCCTCAACATCCACACATGAAAAACATCGTGGATGCCTGACAAAGATGGTGGTAACACCAGTCGGTATGCTACGGGTCCCACTTTATTAAGTATTTCATAAGGACCAATGAATCTTGGGCTCAATTTGCCTTTGTTGTTGAATCGTAGAAATCCTTTAGTTGGAGATACTCGAAGGAATACTTTTTCTCTGACTTCAAACTCGATGTTCTTCCTTCTATTATCCGCATAACTTTTTTGTCTTGACTAGGCTATCTTGATCTTTTCTCTTATAATATCCACCTTGTCGCAAGTCACTTGTATCATCTCAGCTCCAAGATATTTTTGCTCTCTAATCTCATCCCAATATAATGGAGTTCTACATTTTTGTCCATACAATGCTTCAAATGGTGCCATGCCAATGGTGGAGTGATAGCTATTATTGTATGCAAATTCCACCAGAGGTATGTGAGCATCCCAACTATCATTCATTTCCAAAACATAGGCTCGGAGCATGTCCTCCAGAGTCTTAATAGTTCTTTCTAATTGTTCATCCGTCTACGGATGGAAACCTATGCTAAGATTTAGTTGAGAGCCCAATGCCTTTTGTAAACTTCTCCAAAACCTTGAGGTGAACCGAGGATCTCTGTCAGATACAATATTGACAGGCACGCCGTGTAATCGGACTATGTTTTCAATATATATTCAAGCAAGCTTCTCCATTGGGTAACTTATCTTGATCGGTATGAAGTGTACCGCCTTTGTTAGTCCATCTACAATCACCCAAATTGCATTCATGCCTTTCCTGGTGTTGGGCAGATTTGTCATGAAATCCATAGTGATTGTTTCGCACTTCCACTTAGGTATGGGAAGTGGCTGCAACAATCCATACGATCGGTGTCTCTCTGCTTTTATCTATTGATAGGTGAGGCACTTGGACACGTATATTGCTATGGTTTCCTTCATTCCCATCCACCAGTAATACTTCTTCAAATCTTTGTACATCATTGTACTTTCGGGGTGGACTGTGTAGGGTGAGTTGTGCGCCTCTTTAAGAATTCTATCTTGGATGTCAAAATCATCAGGCACGCACAGTCTATCTCAAAACTTTAATGCACCATCATGGGCTAAGGAAAAATCTGGGTTCTTATGGACAGCTTGTTGAACTTCCCAAATTATTTTGGCCAGCTTGGGATCCAATGGTTGTTTCATAATTATTTCCTCTCATATCGATGGCTACGGGTTCATAGCTGCTAATTGCATAGCCGTTCCCTCGATCACGAGTTCCAAATCAAATTTTTGAGCTTCTTCTATTAACTGCTCACTTACGGCCAAAGATGCGAGGGACGCAGTCTGAGATTTTCTGCCTAGTGCATCCGCCACAACATTGGCCTTGCCAGGGTGGTACTGGATTTCACAATCATAGTCTTTCACCAATTCCAACCATCCCCTTTGTCTCATATTCAGCTCCTTTTGGGTGAAGAAATACTTCAGACTTTTGTGATCGCTGAAGATCTCATTCTTTTCACCATATAGGTAATGTCGCCAGATTTTTAATGCGAAGACTACTGTTGCCAACTCCAAATCATGAGTAGGGTAATTCTTCTCATATTCTTTTAATTGCCTAGAGGCGTAGGCGACCGCCTTTCCTTTCTGCATCAAGATGCCACCCAATCCTGTCCTGAATGCGTCGGTATATACTATAATTCCTCTGGTTCCGTCTGGAATGGTCAAAACTAGAGTTGCTACCAACCGGTTCTTCAATTCTTGAAAACTTTTCTCACATGCTTCATTCCATTCAAATTTGGCTCCCTTTCTTGTAAGTTTTATCATTGGTGCCAAAATCCGTGAGAAATTCTCAATAAATCGTCGGTAATATCCGGCCAGTCCTAAGAAACTTCGAATCTCAGTAGCACTCTTTGGAGTTTCCCATTCAAGAACCACTTTCACCTTATCCGGGTCTACTTTGATGTCGTCTTTGGTGACGATGTGCCCCAAGAATCCAATTTGGTGAAGCCAAAATTCACATTTACTAAATTTGACGAAAAGCTGGTGTTCTCGTAATCGCTGCAACATGAAAGTAAGGTGTCGCGCGTGTTCTTCCTCTTTTTTAGAATATACCAGGATGTCGTCAATAAATACTATGACGAACTTGTCCAGCACGTCATGGAACACTCTATTCATCATATCCATGAATGCTGTCAAGGCGTTAGTTAGTCCGAATGACAAAACTAAGAATTCATAATGTCCATACCGAGTTTAGAATGCCATTTTATGGATATCACCGCTCTTGATCTTCAACTGACAGTATCCCGACCTAAGATCGATTTTGGAGAAAACTCTCGCTCCTTGCAGTTGATCAAATAGATCGTCAATACGCGGCAATGGATATCAGTTCTTAATTGTCAGCTTATTTAGCTCGCGGTAGTCGATACACAGCCTCATACTCCCATCTTTTTTCTTGACAAACAGTACAGGTGCTCCCCAGGGTGATACACTGGGTCGTATAAATCCTTTCTTCAGCAGGTCTTGAAGTTGAACTTGCAACTCTTTCAGTTTGATTGTCACCATTTAGTATGGTGCCTTGGATACCGGTGCTGCACTAGGAATTAGATCAATCACGAATTCTATATCGCGGTCAGGCAGTAGTTACATCAGATCTTCTGGAAAGACATTAGGAAACTCTCTGATGACTTCCAGTTCCTCCAATGGTTTTATCTTTGCCTCCGTGTCTATTACCGTGGCCAAAAAGCCTTGGCATCCATCGTCAAGCAACTTTCATGCCTGGAGGGCTGACAAAGTTATTCTCCTGGATTTCTTCTTGGGTTCACTTTGATAGGTGAAAGTTGACCCATCTTTCAAGTTGAACCTTATCTTCTTCTCTGCATACAAGACATTTGCACCATAGGCAAACAACCAGTCTATGCCCAGGCTTACATCAAAATCATTTATATCTATCTTAATCAATCGTGAGGTTAGTTTCTTCCCACAAATGTTAATCTAACAAGAGTCGTATACCTTCTTCAGGCTCACGATATCTCTTGGTTGATCTTTCATCTTATTCGCAAAGGTTGAGGAGACGAAAGAGTGGGTCACGCCCGAGTCAAATAGTACTCGTGCTGGTATGGTTGAGACATTCAGGGTACCTAGGGTTTGTCAGTAGTTTAGGTTACATGAAGTAAGCTAATTAGTCCCTATAAGTTAGTAGTGTTTAGCAACTTACCTATCAATACATCAGGATTCTCCTCAGCTTCTTCATTCATCATCGCAAATACTTGAAGGGTGGAGCAGTAGGTGTTGAGGCTTGGCTCACTTGACTTGTTACTGGTCGGGCTGGCGAAGCTACTGTTGTCGCTTGGCTCATCGCCGGTTGAGCAGGTCGATTAAATGTGGGGCGGAAAGGGTTCTGACCCACATTCGGCCTACGATACAGAGTCAAGATGGAGCCTGAATTGGTTCTGCGGTAAACTTTATTTGGCTAGGCATAGGTTTGGAAATTGTTTGGCCATTTGCCCACGGACAACATCACAGCTTTCTCTTTCTCTTTCTCCTTAAATCTATCTTCCATGGTTTTTGCCTTGTCAACCCTCTGAGCATAATCCTGAATGTCCATGATTGACAACACTGATCCGATCTCAGCCTTGAGTCCTTTTTCAAATTTCTTCGCCTTACTAACTTCTCCTTTCAGGTGCTCTAGAGCAAAATGAAACAAGTCCTCAAATCGCTGTTGATAATCTAGTACCGACTTGGTTCCTTGCACCAGTGCGATGAATTCTGCTTCTTTCCTGTCACTGAAACTCACTGGGAAGTAGTTCTTGAAGAAAACTTCTTGAAATTGCTCCCACATGGGATTCGGATGAGTGGCTTCCAAATTAGGTCTAGTAGCTTTCCACCAGGTTTCGGCTTCATTCTGCAAATGATAACCCGCACATTTCAATTTTTGTGCTTCCGTGCACTCAAGCATTTCAAATGCCTTCTCTAGGGCACTGATCCATCATTCCGGCTGCATTGCTTCAGAAGTTATTTTGGAAAATGCAGGCGTTGAAGTTTCTTAAATCTTTCCATAACCTTGGCTGTAGAGTTCTCCGCTAAATGTAGAGGCACAAGTGGTGGAAATAGCACAGGTCGGTTGGGTGGTAGTGGTGGTGCAGCACATTCGTACATCATGGTTGCGACCTTAGTTGACATTTGACCAAGCAATTCTTGTTGCTGTTGCATGGTCCGCATCATAGTGGTCATGAACGCAGTCACGTCACCAGCTGCCATATTTGGCTGAGGTGCAGCAGTAGTGGCTTAAGCAACAGCTGGTGCTTTTGATGAAGTAGCCGATGCTTTAGAATTTTGAGCCTCAGTCCCATTAGGCATTTCAACCTCCGGTACAACTCGAAGTTGTTTTCCTTTACGACCACCACGAGAACCTCTTATGGTGTTAACCATTATTGCTTCTCTGAAAAGAGGAGTGCATTCAATATTCCAATACCATCCGTATGGATCAATAGTTATTTCTTAACTAGAGAAAGTACAAGTCTAGTCCACAGTTTCAATGAGTTTCATGAGTCATACCAGTAAGGTGGATTGTTAGATTACATTGTCTTGGTTTATTATGTGATGTGTCTTATTAAGTGCATTATGTTTCACTTTCTTATGCATTTTATGTATCAATATGCTATGCAGGGCACTATATGAAAGATTTCAAATTTTTAAATAAAAGACTTTTATTTATTTACCTACTCTAGCAGGCAAGCATCTCCAGTTTCTTCCCGGTCACAAACTCCATCGCAAGCAGAAATTCTATGTCAGCTCTTACCTCTTCAGCTAAGGTCATAAAATACTCTCGCTCTTCTGGTCCACTAATGGCAGCAATGGCTAAATAGAAATCCAACCGGTTCTCAACTTGGGGCAGTACTAACCGTATCCATCTCAATCTCTCTCATAGATGTCTAATATAAATCATATTGCAGGGGACTCCAGCCTTGGCCAAAGTAATGGGTCCTGTAATGGGGAATGGTTCTAAGTATTAGGCTAAACTTAATTAAAAGATTTAAGTACATATCTATTGAAATTTAAATGACAATGGATTAAAAATTCTGACTCTTGGGTTGGCTCGAGGTACCTTAGCGTCTAAGTGCTTCGATTGGTTAGACAGCCTATTCTCAATTGACCTATTCTCGAGAAAAGTAAGATCTATGCTTCCCACATATGTAGTACAACATACCTAAGTAACTATGTCTGATTTACATGGCAACACCCCAGTCAGTTTGTACATCACAATATTCAAACATGTAGTAATTAGGTAATACACACCATATCCCATAAGTACATCTACACATGTGTTTATCTCTATATATACTCTAAATATTTATTGTAGATACATCCATGCAATCTGCCCAAGCCCCTATATGTTTTACTCATCCTTATTGAGAAATTTCACCCCTTTGGTTTTAAGAAAATTGTGCTTGATTAGTGTAAAATCACTTATTATCATTATATATATTTTTTCTAAACCATCTGAGAAAGTTCATATTTTTATGTTCATTAAGGGTAATATGGTCAAATCTCAAGTCCTTATATGCAAGTAGCCAAAAACAGCAAAATTGCACACACTGGGCGATGTCTCTGGGCATTGCCACATTGCCCAGTGCCATCGCCCAGAGAATCGGGCACAGGCTTTTTATATCCGAGAGGGCCCCATTTGACTTCTAACTTCTTCTAAACCTCTCTAAACACCTAGGAGAAGTACTTGGAGGGTGAGGGGACCATCTCAACACCAAATCTTGGCATTTCCTCAAGTCAATCACAAACCTACAAGTACCTAGGTGAGTTTTCTTAGTTACTTTGTCTTTCCTTTGAATTCTTTTTGTTCCCTCTTGCTTAGGCTAGGGTTTTGGCAAACTTTCTTGCCCTAACTACGTTATTTTCCTCTCTTTTTGTAGAAATGTCTACAAGCCACCGTATGGCTAGGAAATCAGTAGCCCAGAAGCGACTACGGGTTGAATCAAAGGATTCTTTGGCATCCACAGTACCTCCTTCATCTCCTAGTGATGATTCTTCTCCGAAGGAACCCAACTTCAATCATTTCCTCTTCTCTAGGTACGGATATGCTAAGGAGTGGAAAATTTTTGATCTCTGAAGATTCTGAATGGTCGGGTAGTCTGGGTAGAGGACTTTCATCAATACAATCTCTATACTAGGTTCAACATTTTGGGTTGGACCCCCATGTTGGCACCCACCAAGCCATGCTATCCTTTCTTGGTTCAGTATTTTTACTGCAACCTAGGGCCTTCTAGTACCCAGGAGTTCGGAGTGGAGAGTAGGGCGAAGGGAGTAGATCCTAAGCTGACCACTACCCTATTAGCAAAGATTTTGGGTTTGCCTGACACAGGAGAGAGGGTTTACTATCAGCCTCGAATGGACATCTCGGATATGTTCTCTTTGGAGACCAGGAGGACAGTCTTCAAAGCATTGATAGGGTCACAGAGCACACCTAGGTCTGAAACTTCTTACAAACCCAGTACCAGCGTGATCAGTAGGTATGTAACCTACAACATTTATCCTAAAGGCGGTAACAAAGGTAGCATATCCATGATGAGGGCGTACATCACATACTATCTCTTGGGAGCTGGGAAGGGGGGTCTAGTCATAAACCTTCCATATTTATTGCTTCAGGTAATGCTTTACCATGCTAGAAACCCAGCTGATGGGAACCTTCCTTATGGGAAGTTCCTTACTTCAGTCTTCCGTTACTTTGGGGTTCCATTGGAGGGTGAGTATGTTGATAAAGCTTGATCCTGGCCCATTGACAAGACTTCCATTCTGAAGATGAAGGTGCCTGGAGAGGATCCACCAGAGGGTGAGGAACAGATGGGGATGCAGTAGGATGAGGAGGAGCAGGGAGTGGAGATTGGTGATGATGTGCACGATGAGGAGGTGCAGGGGATGGAGTAGAGAGACACTCAGGGGGACACCCAGGGCATACATGTAGAGGAGCAAGGCATAGGTCAGGGTGACTTCGAGGGCTTTGACACTCAGTTTACTGACCTACCTGCATATGAGACGACCGGTGCCACTAGCTCTCAGGTTCCAGGACCTTCTGATTGGGCGCAGATGATGACACATTTCCAGAGCTTCGGTACCCAGCTTTCTAATATGGCAACCAGGATGGACCAGGGCTTTGCTTCCTTGGGAGCAGAGTGGGATCTGTTAAGCAATGACTAGATTTTTGGGACAAATTCTACGGGTTAACTCTCGCCAGACACAGCCTCCTCCAGATGACTTACCTCCCACCGAGTAGTTCTTGATCAGCTCCTGCCAGTCCATACTACGTGTTTCAGACTATTTTCCTTCCATTATGCTTATGTACTTTTCTTTCTTTAGGATGTTTCAAATTTTAGTGTTTTTCTTTTTTTTTTGTTTTTTTTTCAGCTATGTAATTGTTAAACCTTCAGTTTACCAGTGAAACTTATGTAGTAGCTTGGCCACAATTATCTTTTATTTAATGAAAATTATGCATCTTTTATTTAATTGCAACTACCTCCCCTGTAGCTTTTAATTATTACATATTTTATTA
The DNA here is from genome assembly GCF_018873765.1 of Telopea speciosissima. Classification (NCBI taxonomy): domain Eukaryota; kingdom Viridiplantae; phylum Streptophyta; class Magnoliopsida; order Proteales; family Proteaceae; genus Telopea; species Telopea speciosissima. Next base: position 12,389 of record NW_025318118.1, read on the forward strand.
TTTCAAGCTTATTAGTCCTAGTCTGCACTCCATGAATGTAAGAAGAGCCTCACGCTCTGATACCAAGCTCTGTCACACCCCAAACCACCCCCTAGGAGGATTGGGTAGGTGACCCGAATTGCATAATGACAATCCGCCAAATCCCAAGAATCTAGAAGCAGTGCTTACATTCACGGAACCACATTCATCTCATTACCATAAGTAAGATCAAAGTGCTGCAGATAAACTACAATTTCAATAAAGAAAGGAAGCATAGCGATACGAGGAAATGATGATAATATATACATAAGAAAGATTGTTTTGATACATTTCTCACTAACCCACAAACATAAAGACAAAGCTGACAGAACCAAAGCTAAAACTACTATATACACATATATATACAGGGTGAGCATACTCAACCCCAAAAAGAAAAGAAAGTAAAAACTACAATTGGTCCACAGTCAGAACGGGGATGAACTCCTAGCAAAAACAAAAAAGAGCTCCCAAAACAAAAGCATCTGAAGTACTCCTCAACGGTCTTCATCAATGTCCACCGAGAACGTATGCAGGATCGGTATGACCTCCGTCGGGGTCCATACCAACATCATCGTAACAACCAGGACTCTCCTCCTCGAGATAAGCCTCCATGCCACACTGGCATCGATCTGCAAAATCATCTAAGAAAAACATTGTATAACAGAGTTTGAGCCCCATGGAGCTTGTGAGCAAATAACATCAATCATGCATGCATATGCAATCACAATTCACAGTTCATATGATCCCACGTGATGTGATAGTTCAGTTTATTATTAGCCAACTAACAATACAACTAAGTCAGGTCTGTGCTACTACAATCCCCAATACATGTATCCCTGGTGCGGGCTTCTAACCCCTTCCTACGATACACCCATTAAGTTATCGGAGAGGACCATTCAGCTCCCGCATCAGTCACTAGGGTCAGCCCGACCAGCCCTCTGTGATTAACCTGTAGGGCAATCCATTTCTTTTCTTCGGGATACAGCCTATATTCACCATTCCAGTGTTCTTTCATTTCTTTTTATTCACCATTCCGGTGTTCTTTTCATTTCTTTTCTCATTCACATATGGTCACCCTCACAGGCATCCAACACCTAAACCCCTATTGGCAAGGGTGCGTAGCACGCGTTATGAAGCTCTAACCCCATATCTATATGGCATCGTATGAGTCAGGTGGTGTCAACCACATCCCATTCTACGGGCTACCACAGGCCTCATTTCCAAGCCGACTACGGCATCTAGTCTAACAATCATAGTCATCATAATAGAATTCACAGTGTTGACCAACAGATAGTCATTATGCAGTGATTTGAGTAGTTTGAATAAAAATAAATAACACAATATATATGATTCAAGTTTTATTAGCCCTCATAGTATCATAATTACACATGTATGCACAACAGAATTATTCACTCACCTGAGTTTGGTTCTAGATACTCAGTTACAAATTCAGTTCCAATAGCAGTCTGGTTGTTGACCTCAAGCGGGGGATCAATTCCTAGAGATAAATCAAAATTTGTCATGTTAGGTTTTCAGTCTATCACTGGCACTCCTAGGGTTAACCTAAACTTGCTGGGTTGACCCGGTATTTGATTGGTACACATTTTAGATCACTAGGCCTTAGGTCATGTCCCGGTGCATCACCCAGTGTCAGTGGCACAAGCGTAAAATGGTAATTTTCATTAGTTGTACCTGACCCTAGGTCAGATCAGGTCCACAGTGCTATCCACAGCTTGCCTGTGTTGTAGGATCGAGCATAGCAGGGTTTCCTTTACCTGCGTGGCCCACTAGGGTTCCAAAGTATTCCTTGATCATAAATAGATGTGGGGAAGGGCTTTTTAGTCATTTCCCAACCACCCACAGTGTCCAAAAGCCAAAGGGTGAAATTCCCCAAAGTTAGATCAGCAATACAGCAACTTTCCATTCACTGGGCGATGGCTCTGGGCGATGTCTGCATCGCCCAGTGCATCACCCAGAGGCTGCAATCGACATTTGGGCTGAGTTCTCAAGGTTGGGCCCACAGGGCTGAGGTCAGACTTGATCCTCTGCATGCCAGGGGGTCAGGTAGCCCCTGGGATGATGTCAGGAGGGTTAGGTAGCCCCTGGGATGACCTTCAATTTGATCCTAATGGATCTCCCACTGGGCCCACCATCAAGGTGCCAGTGGCTGCCCAAACAACCCAGTGAATAGTGTCATAGGGTTTTTCTTCAAGTTTGGATCTCAGCCACAGCCATATGCAGGGCTGTAAATAGTTGCAAAATAGGGTTTCATGGATGTGATTACCTAGGGTTAGGTCTGTGCAGCCATGGCTTGCATCTAGGGCTT
>NW_025318119.1:0-14652 GCF_018873765.1 Telopea speciosissima
CTTATTATTATGGAGGTATTGATCTTTTGCTCAATGCTTTTATTTGTATGTGATTCGCTTTGAGCAAGGAGTATGCTACTTGTGAACATATTCTCAATTAGATTGGTTTGCTGATGTAAATAGTCACCAGCTTATTTAACAATATTCCTAGTTATTATTGTCTTTTTTGTTTTTCTGTAACCATTCTTAATTTGAAATTACAGGTTATGATGGGCCTATTAACGAGTGGGATGACTACTCCAGATATGTAAATCCAGATGGAGTGGAGATGTCCCCTGTGAGTTATTTTGCTTGCTCGTATTTTGCTTTTAACGAAGATGTGTGCTTTTTGATTGTAGCCATATTTGAACAGTCTATCTTCTATATCTTTTCTCATTACTAATATCTCTTGCAATTCTTAGGAGTTGGTTTTGATGTTCAAGTTGAATTGTTTGTTGACAGGGAGTTTACGGGGAAAATGGGTCACTCATGTATCACCATGGTTACGGATATGCACCTTATGGTCCATACTCCCCTGCAGGTTCCCCAGTGCCTACCATGGGTCATGATGGTCAGCTGTATGGACCCCAACACTACCAGTATCCTGCTCCTTATTATCAACCACCAACCCCCCCTAGTGGGCCTTATACTCCTAACCAGCCCCCTGTTCCTCAAGGAGATGTTTCAACCTCTGTTGCTTCTGAGCAGGTGCCTTTGCCAGTAGAAACAGCCAAGGGAAATAGTAATGGAATTGCGAATGGGAATGCAGATGGAAATAATGCATCAGGACCATTAAGACCCAGCTACCAAAATTCATCTTTGAATGCCAATGGCTCGTATTCGAGGGGTGTCTTGCCGGGTGGCATCCCTGCTTCTGGTTATCAGGACCCTAGATTTGGTTTCGATGGTATGCGATTGCCTGCTCCATGGTTGGATGGCCCAGTTTTTTCTGATGGGCAGCCTAGACCTGTTACAAGCAGCTCCATTTCTTCAACTGTATCGCATATCGGTAATGTTCCTTCTGGGAGGAATCCGAATCTTCGCCCTGTTCCCCATCTTATGGTACGTGTATATGTGGCCTATTTAACTTTAGCACAAAGTCTAAGATTTATTGTTTGTGTAATACTCTCTCTTGTTTGTTTTGTTAGTTTCATTACTGAATGAACTGGCTTCATCAAGCATGCACTACGTTTATAGTTATTACTCCTTTCTAATTTAAACTATTTGCAGGGTTTGCACCACCCGAGACCCACATCTGGCATGAACCCTGCTACAGGATTCATGAACAGGATGTACCCCAACAACAGGATGTATGGTAGTAATACTATTCGAAGTGGTACAGGTTTTGGATCAAATGGTTATGACTCCAGGGCAAATGGGCGTGGGTGGTTGGCTGTTGATAACAAGTACAAAAACAGAGGACGGGGAAATGGTTTCCTTGGTTATGGAAATGAGAATATGGATGGTTTGAATGAATTGAACAGGGGACCAAGAGCCAAAGGCTTTAAGAACCAAAAGGGGTTTGTACCTATCACATTAGCAGTTAAGGGGCAAAACCTCCCCTCAAATGGGGATAATATTGAGAAGGACAAGGAAAATTCGAGTCTGATTCCAGATGGGGAACAGTATAATCGCACAGACTTCCCGGAGAAGTATTCAAATGCGAAGTTCTTTATTATTAAATCATATAGTGAGGATGATGTCCACAAGAGCATAAAGTATGGTGTGTGGGCTAGCACGCCCAATGGCAACAAGAAGTTGGATGCTGGCTACCAGGAGGCTCAGGAGAAGTCTGGTGGCTGTCCTGTATTTTTGTTCTTCTCGGTGAGAGATAATCCTGTTGATTGGTTTTTTAACTTCGCCCTTTCTCAGAGTTGCATGGTTTTCACCAACCATTTTAACTTTTTTCCAGGTCAATACCAGTGGGCAGTTTGTTGGACTTGCAGAGATGGTGGGCCCAGTTGATTTCAACAAGAATGTGGAGCACTGGCAACAAGACAAGTGGAATGGTTGTTTCCCTGTGAAGTGGCATATCGTAAAGGATGTACCCAATGGTTTATTGAAGCACATCACCCTTGAAAACAATGAGAACAAGCCTGTGACCAACAGTAGGGACACTCAGGAGGTGGGGTACCTGTTGAATCATTATTAGTGCAATTTTATGCTATTTACTGGTGGGGTTCATTAACAAGGTTACTGGTGGTTGCAGGTCAAGTTTGATCAGGGGCTTCAATTGCTTAAAATATTCAAGGATCATTCTAGCAAGACATGCATCCTTGATGATTTTGGGTTCTATGAGGCTCGTCAAAAGACAATGCAGGAAAAAAGGGCTAAGCAACAGCAGTTTCAGAAACAGGTAAAGCATATCTTGCCCTCGTTTCTTCTCTCATTAATGAAGCTGTGCCTCTGTTACAGTTTTCCAAATCTCCTGATGCATATGATAGTTCTGCTTAACTGATTTGCACTGCTGATGTAGGTTTGGGATGGGAAGTCGACTCATATTGCTACCTCTGATGAAAAAGATAAAGAAACGGCTAATGGAAAACCAAGACTACAGCTGGTGGCCTCATCTATGCCTAAGGAACCGGTTGTGGTGGCAGCTTCAGCAGTTATTCAGTCAAATGGTGAACACAAGATGTCTGAAGAAAATGAGTCAGTTGCCGGAGCTGGAGATGCCCCAAAGGGTGCTAAGCCAGCTGTGACAGAGAAAAGGGTTGTAGCTAATGGGGTGGCAAATGGATGCTAGTTTTACATGGACTTGATTCCCTCACCGAAGTGGTAGTTGCTGGGGTTGCTTTAGAAAATTGGGTCAGAAGTTTTGCTGCCTTAGATTAGCATTCAGAAGTGAAAACCCCGACATTCCAAGACTTTGGGTCTCCAAGTGGATCTGGCTTACTAAAAGTCAATAAAATGTAGATGAGAGATGGTTATGCCTCCTTAGATTTTTCCTAGTTGTAGTGAGGTTCAATACCGTCTCAGGTGTCTCTGAATATTTGAGTCTTTCTTCTGGCCTTTTTTTTTTTTTTTTTTCCTTTTTACCATTATGACATCTGCCTGTGGCATTTAGGATTTGATGGGTTCGTTTCTATAGATAGTGGGTAGCTCCTAACAGTAAGTCTCCCGGGGGTTTTGGAATTTTCTTTAGCGCTTCATTAAATGTTTTTTACTTCATCACCCCTATTTCTTCTTTGGTTTTTCATCCTGTAAATCTGCTTTGTATCTGTAGAAGGACCAGTTATCAGGTGGCATAGTTCTAAAGAGTTGGAAGAGCATGAAGAGTTTCTGTTTTTATATTTTAGTTCAACAAAGAGTAATGATTCAACTGTCTTCTGATTTCTTCAAGTTTAGAATCTTGGTTTTTTTCCCTTGGAAATTATTTGAATATTCCCAGTTGCATCCCTAAATGTGCTCCACAACTTTATTATTTGGCAACCCGAGGAGGGAGAGAGAGAGAGAATCTAATATCATGAACTAAAGAGGCAACTAGGGATTAGTTTGGTGAAAATCGAACATAAAACTAGAATAGTTGGGAAGAATTTTGGTTAGGCATGATACTTTCTTTGCATGTAGAGCCTGTAAGGCAACTAGACCCCTGGTAAGGCATTGACAATGTTTTTGCTCTTGGGTGTAAGGGAAATAATTATAAAGTGTATCAAATTAAGCAAAATCAGATCAAGATTAAAATATTAACTTTTATAGGCATTTGTTTTTTTTATCATAAGTGTGTAGATAACTTCCTAGCAGTACAACTCTGTTTATTAAATTATTCTTCTTTCTTTTTTATAAGAAATAAAAGGTAAAAATTAGATTTGAAAAGGGAAGAAGAACGCCACCTTGACCTGGTTTACTGGTTGCATGGTCCCTGCACTACTGTGGGGTCAATGAGGGGGACATGCAGAGGCCTCAACCGGGAGATTTTCTTGTTTTTTCTCTTTCCCATTTTCTAGGGAATCGGCAGGTACAGAGAAGGTAAAATGCTAGGTTTTTTTTTTTTTTTTTTTAAGGAGCTGGATACAAACATAAGGAAAGCCTTACCACGCCTCTCCTGACCCCCAATCTCCAAATCCCCAGGTGAAGTCAAATTTTAAATCCAAACCTAATTAAAAGAAAGACTTCTGATCCGAGGAATTATTTAACAATCAACCAAGGGAGCGCAGCTCACGGGATCTTTATCACCTCCAGTTTGCTGACCGGCCCAGTTCCCCAGTTCCTCTAACAAAGGGGGGCTGAAATGACCTCTCTACCCATGCCCAAATATCGTGCCCGGGTGGGGTCCACCATCCCCCTATTAGAGGAACTAGGGAACTGGGCCGGTCAGCAAACTGGAGGTGATAATTTTCCGCAGCTCACGTTCACGGACCGAGAACGGTTCACAGCCGTGAAGATGGAATCCACTCTGTGGGATCCACATGGAGTAAATTCCATCTTCACGGCTGTGAGCCGTTCACGTGAGCCCAGTCCCAGCCAAGGCCCTTTCTATTTGCATTGCTGGCACCTTTAGATGTGGCATCTTCCGTCAAGGTAATGGTGATGTTGGATTTGGGCTAAAATTTTACAGGTAGGGAGGAGACTCTACACCAAATTTGGGTCATTGAGTGCCAAGCTAAGCCAATGGTTGCGCTGCCACCAAAAATCAGGACTAGTGGGTACTGGGTCCTACCAGCCAGGGTTAGGATTGAGCTTATCTGCGGTTTGGGGTTGAGCTGCTATCATGCTGCGTTCAATTCACAGGTCGCCACATAAATTTCATACCGATTCAATGATTGATAGATCAACTCCTCGATGATGGCCTGATATTTTTGAATTTTGAATTGAACTGTTCATTTTTACCACCTGAGTTATGAGTTAAGCCTGTTAAGGTAAGAAATAACGTGGTTATTTGTTTTACAGCCGGGAAAGGAAAAAAAAAAAGGCCAACCCTTTATTCAAGGTCAGTGGGGAAATACAGGGTTAGATCCCACAGGTGAAGGAACTAGGAGAGAATAAAGAGGTGTGGCGAAGATGAATAGTCTCTTTCTAAAACAAGAAAAAAGTCTACGCGTATTTGAAACCATAACATCTTTCATCCGAGTCGCCCCTGCAAGATCGTACAGCCCAGACACAGACACAGTGAGGCACGCAATGATCGCTTTACCTCTACTTGAACAAGACATTTGAACAGGGGCAAAGCGATCACTGCACGCCTCACTGTGTCTAGGCTGCAAGATCCTACCGGACAGCTCGACAGTAGAGGATCTGGATTGATCGCGCCCTCCCCCCTTGGGTTCATTCACTCATTGGAATTGCCCACCTTATGTTTTTCACTGTTATTCAGACACTGGACACACGCAGATACTCTCTCTCTCCCTCTGTGTGTGTGTTGTGTGGGTGTGTGAATCAAAATTTCAAAAGGAAGATCATGATTGCCCATGGTGGGACCCTCATGAGTCATGCGGCAGACAAGAACAATACACATTACACTAAAAGAGGCAGTCAATCATGCCGCCGCAGCCTCATCCCACCCTCACCACTACAACAATGTCGTGCATTTGCTGCTTAATCTCCGGCTCTAATGGATGGGATATGTCCCTTAATAATATCAACATCTCTTCAATCCCCTTGTAACTTGTAACCCCATTCTAAATACCTTGTGGCTTTCTTAATTTATAAATAAATATCTTGATGATATCTGCCATCATCTTTAATTAGGTCTACCACTTTAGATGAACAACTGCTACCCTATTATATATATATAATCACAGATGCGCCATCTTTTTCTCAATTACATGGAGAGCTTATTCTGTAAGGAATTGAAGAGATCGAGAATTATTCAGACAACCAAACCAAAAGTAGTGTCCTCTACTACTACTAAGTCTACTATACATGGTTAATTTCTAGAGTTTTAAAAGCTCTGGAATTGTTAGATTATAGAATTGAGAGAATGACTGAATGGGAAAATGCAGACCTACCCATTTGATAAGGGTTAGTGAAACAATTGGGTAACCTAAGAAAAGGTTTCTTCTATTCTTGCAAGTAATTAGGTAACCTAAGTACCCAAGCTTAAGCTACCACCCTCTCCTCTCCTCTCCTCTCCTCTCCTTTCCTCCTAAGAAATATGTATGTGTAATTTCAGAAAGAGGAATAAAACCTTATTGCTAATTAAGGCTTTTACCTTTTTGTGGTTCTCAAATGAATTGTGATTTAGGTCCCAACAACCAGCAAAAGTATTTCCACTTTATACGCTCAAACTGCCACGTACCCACGGCTCCTAAAAATGACAATTCTCCTAGTTTAATTAATGGAATAATATTTTTTTTTTCTCTCTCTCTCTCTCTCTCTCTCTCAAGTGAAGAGTGTCAAAGTACTTCACGCAAAACCCACCCACTTTCCCTACACTTCTATTTTTTTGGGTACTAGGTATCCTTCATTTAAACAAATACTAATAAAAAATAAATAAAAAAAACCACCAATCTAATGCTAAGTAATATATATAAGTTATGGGGAGGGTTCTTATAAGGGCAGTGTAATTAAGAAGGAATTTGTATGCTACATCAATGAGGATCTAGAGAATGGTAGCAATCATATGGGATTTACATGGGGCCACATGTTTAGAAAAAGAGAGTGTGTGTTAATGAGTATCCCACTGTTTATTATATGAGAAAAGTATAATGGAATCTGCACGTACAAGGGGCAGTGGATATGTTTCCTTTTCCCAAAAGTTATATGTGAACTTGGGTTTGGGTGTTTTTAATTTGAAAACATCAGGATATTGATGAACCAAACATCCTACAAAGAGTAGACTGGTGGAACAAGATTAATTTGGTCAACCCATATATATTTGATGCTTGAGAAAGTTTAGGCTGTGTGTTCGGTATGCATTCTCGAATAGATTGTGGATCTATAACACATTTTGAAACCTGATTCGATGAAACATTCTGAAACCTGATTCTTCTTTATTTTCTCACTTCATCAGAATAAGTTCTTGCAAGACTCAATGAGAATCTATTCCAAGAATGCATATCAAACATAGACTTAATTTGTGTTGAATTGAGTTGAGTTGTCTTCTAAGATGTAGAGAAGTACAAATAAGGTGATTCTACACTATTGATATGTCCATAGAATTTCTGTCCCTTCCAGTTGGCAAAGCCAGGGTACTCGTTGAGAACCAGTAATCCAAAAGAATCTTAAAACTGTTTTCCATTTCCCTGCGACTTTTGGGGATGGAAGAATGATAAATCACGTGCATGCGGCAGACATATCTTATCTCTTCAAAGGGAGCCAGCTAGCTAGGAAGGGTTTTTTTTGTTTTTTGTTTTTTGTTTTGTTTGGGGGGAGAGAGAGAGAGAGAGAGAGACCCACTATCAATAATGATTCTTTTTGGACTTAATTTCCTGCTTCAAATTGAGTCTGATAATAATATGATAATTACAGATGGAGATGGAGAAAGAAGAAATTAAAGATTCTATTAGTAGTAGTGCTACTATTACTAGTTACTACTCAGTATGAACAGAGGAGAGCAAAGACATCCTCATCTCCATCACTTTCTTGTGAGAGTTGGAGTGCTTATAGCTAACAAAGGTAGGGCTCTTGGCGGGCCGATACTCGGGCAGCAACCTGCCCGACTTGAACCTCACCCCACATGCATTGCACAGTGATTTGGGTCCTAAAGGACCTGCCCTCCACTGTGGTGTCCTTTGTGCCAGACAGTGGGTGCACCTCCTTGCAGGCTGCACAACCACATTCTCCCGTCTGCTTTCCTCTTCATCTCTTCTTCTTCTTCTTCTGCTGCTGCTGCTGCTACAGGTGTTGCTGTTGCTGTTGCCACTATTTTTCTCCTTCTTGGGCAGAATGAGTTCACTGTCCGCTAACCAATATGCTTGTTGGAGTAGAGGAGGATCTGAGGAGCTCAGATGAAGGGTTTGGTTTTGTGGGTCTGCTACTCCCATATGAGACCAATTGCTTAAAGGGGCTGCAATGGCTCTTTTCCTTTTGCTTCTGGCCTTGCCTGGTGGGATTACAAACTCTTGAAGAAATGGGTTATAGTGGTTTCTCTGTAAGGGCTTTGAGACTTGTGGAATTTGGTTGTTTTGGGTATTTTTAGGTGCTGGGATACAGTTCCCACTACTGGATAAGCTGTCCTCAACAAAGATTGAGAGCCATTCTAAGCCAACATCACCTTCCTGCATTTCAATAACAAATTTTTTTTTTAAGAAAAAAAAAAGGATAAACTATTCAATGGACGCATAGTTCTTACCAATTAATTAAAAATTCGTAAATATCTAAATATAGGACTATGGATTATCCATGGATTAATGCATTAAGAATAAACTCTCCTCATTAAAGAAACTCTGCCCCCCCTCCCCCCACCCCCCACCCCCCACCCCTCAGTCGGGTAAATCTCCATGTAACCATGCATGGTGAGGAAAGCTTGAGGAAGAACAAAAATTTAGTAAATAGGGACAAAGAGAAATGAGAAATAACTTGAAGAACAACAAAAAAAACCTCTGTTTAAATATATTTATTTATTTACCAAAAAAGAAAAAACTTGAAGAACCCGCAATTTTTTTTGCAGCTTTCATCCCACAATACAAAACTAAAAAACAAGAGAGAAGGGGGGGAAGGACAAACAAAAAAAAAAGGGTATAATCACCGTGTTTTCAGCCGGGAAAAAGTCGTCCAAAGAGCCAGAAAAACCCCCAAGCTTAGAGCAAGCCGGAGACATAACCTGTTCCGGCGGGAGTTCCGACTGCAAGTCACCGGAGACTGACACATTCCGATAGAAGTCCATAGCCAAGTATATTTAAGGTTGAACCAACCTAAAGGAGCTGAGAGCGAAAGAGAGAAGTTAAACAAGACACAAAGTTTATTTTATATCCCTTTTCTGCTCTTTATGGACTCGTTTCTGTCGGCAGAGAAAGCTAAAAACAGAAGAACCACACCACCCTACAACCCCCCACCCCCACACACAGTACACACTCTACAAAGCCCACAACCTTGTTTCTGTAATTTCCATTTCTTTCCATATTTATGGGTTTCAGCAAAAAGTTTCAATTTATTATCTGTTGGATTGGATATTCTTCTTGGGTGATAAAGGAGGAAGAAGAAATAAATGTTAAGAAGAGAGGGAGACATGGCCTGCTTTTGTGGGCCCCAGTAATTACCCATGAATTCAAACCTCTCCTTCCCTCCCACCCTCAACTGAAAGCTTGAATTCTTGCCTTTGTGTGTCCTAATTCCTACATTTACTACTTGCAGTCTTGCACAGTGGTAGAATTACTTGCACAGTTACATGTACAGTAAAGGGCTATAACAATCACAATATTTGAGGGTATAGCTATTTTTGATTCAGCCCAACTAAGATATGTCCATTAAAAGGGTATCTTTCTTTGCCAAGTGCCTAAAAGGCGCTGGCTGCCAATATATAAAGTGAGAAAAATAGAGAAGAACCGGGTTTTTTAATCTATTCCAAGAATGTATACCAAACACAGCCTAAAATCACGGCTACAGACTGCAATGTCTTTCCATGAATCAAAAGGAGTGCTAATGGTCTAATAGGCAATATGGTATCTTTCTTCTCTTATTGTACTGTTTTTTTATCTCTTTCTCCTGAATAAATTTGATTTCCTCATTTTAGGTGCTGACTACTGTTCTGTGTGTGTTATTGTGTAGTGTATGTTAGGTTACGAATCTCTGCTTTTTAATTCACTTTCAGTTATCTTGTATGGTGGCTTTGTTGAATTGCTTAAGACTCAAGCTTCAATTTGAGGTTAAGCATTCAAAAACATAAACTTCCAAATGGTGAGATGGTGTTCATTGTTCGAGGAAACGGATCAGAATCGGTTGATCCCGATTCCAATTCCAATTTCCATTCTTACTGAATTTTAAGGATTCAAGTCGATACTCAACCGAGTCCAACTGAATCAGAATCAGAATCAGAATCAATGGAGGCTGATCCTGTTGACAAGTTAGCTTACTTGAACCATGGATGCATCAAGCTAACAAGCTTAGGCTAAGCAGAAAAGCTCTCCACAAGAATATAGTCCAAGATGGAAATGAATACTTTCACCAAAATAGAATAGATAGGTTTTCTTATGCAAGGCACCACCTATAACGTCCCCTTCTTTCTTGTAAAAGATGAAACGAGGATTTCATTCCCTCTCTCTCCATATGCATTGCAGCCACTCCCTAATATAAACTCATGCATTATTTAAAATTTGTGGCAAATTTTTTTAACTGAAAATTTTCTTTTTCAGTTGCATTTGTTTCCATATAGAATATAATTTTCTGCAAAATTGGATTTAGAGTGGAAATTTTATATCAAAACAAACAGGCTTAGTGTTTTTTAGTTGGAAGAAAACAAACCCAAACAATTCCTCTTCACTTGCAAGGGCATAATCAAAGAAGAGGTGGAAACAAAGTTTTTGCAAGCCTCTTGTATTTCAGAATAATCAAACATTCTCTCTCTTTTATTTTCTCAGGTTTTTATGTGAAATTGGTGTATAATGTTCATGTTGCTAGAAAGATTTAATGGGTCATTAATAGTCAAGCTAGCTTCCTTTAAAGAGTAAAAAGAATATAGATGTTTCTTAAAAGATAAAAATATAACATGTAATTGGATAATTAGGTTGTCCAGTGAAAATTATGTCATTATTTTTCTTCCTCATGAAACATAATTATACTGCATTTTCTATTTTATTTTATTTTAATTTTTGAACTATGTTTTTGGTGAAAATGATAATCTTCTATGTTAGTACAATGATGCACCATTGTGACATCATTGCGTAAGGAAATCCACTTTGGTTAAACTTTTTGTCCATTCAGAGAATTTGTGAATTTTGATAATACAACATTAATCTCAAAATATTGTAAACTTATTATATACAAGAAAAAGAGGTACAGGACATCAGAATTATAGGCCTGTACTTGTTTGTTTACTTGGACTTTAGAATTATAGTGCCCTATTTGTTTAAAATTTTTGTGATTGTGGCACCAGATTCCAAACTACTCTAAATTCATATCAGGAAGAAAAAAATCAAGTTTTTGGTACTCAAATTTATGCTGAAATTTCAAATAGCTAAAATCTACATGATTTTCCGATTTCCCCTGTTTAACAGTATCCTGCAGACTAATTAACTTACAGAGTTTCAGAAACTTTTAGCAAAATTTAGAACTATATTATTGAGTGGAGGGGTTACTTTCAAGACCAAGTGGTTGAAATGCAAAAAGGATTTTTTTTACATAACTAGTAGTCATGGGGAACAACCTTGCCCCCTTTTTTCCCCTTTATTCTTGAACCATGAACCTCTTTTGATACAAGACAGTCTTAGCAACAAGTAAGTTCAGTGTCTTTTTTTTTTTTAAATATAAAAAAAGAAGCCAGAGTTTAGTTTCCTTGAGTCTTTCTCTTCAGGTGTAAGTAAATGCCTGCAATCAATGGCAATTTGGTTGTTCTGGGAGTCCTCACTCACTTTATCCATTACCTCCTCAGTTTGACTTTTCCATATCAAATCAGAATGCATCAAGTTAAAAAATCATAGAAGATTTTTCTTTTCACAAATAGCACTAAAGCCATAATGCATTAATGGGGCACCGCAAATCATAATGAGAACAGAATCAACGAAGAAATTCTTTTGTCTGAACACAATTTAAGAGACCCAAATTTTAGAACTGCATAAATATGAATATCATTGATTCTTGACTAGCACGTGAAAATCAAAATGAGTAACCTTTCCAGTGTCAGTTTGAAGCACTGATGAACAGATTTTAGGTACAAAGTAAAGGTTTAATGAGATTACAGTTCAACATCTTGTGCTTCAGTAAATATACAATGGGATGAAATTACAACATTTTGAGCTTCGGTAACTATACATGAACTGTATATGCATCCAGAAGACTAGCTAGAAGAATTTAGGCACTTTTAGGTCAGGCTGTGTCCAATATGTACAGAGTATAGATATGCACATTACAGCCATCATTGACGTCATGGCTCTGAAGTTGGCTTCGCTAGGTATTGACGCCACTCATCTGGTGTCCCATCTCTCATCCTCAGCATTTTTATAGCAGCAGTTGTCAAAGGTATCGCAAGTATGTCATATTCTTTTGGGGCCTGCAAGATAAAAAAAAAAGTACTTGTCCAATCCGCGGTGATGCAGTGCTTTCTTATCCTGTTGCCTAAGGTAATGATGCTGCAAAAAGGGAGAACAAGCAGATACCTTAGGGACCTTGTTCAGCTTCATGTTTGCCTCCTCCAAAGTCTTCTGACCTTTCCTTGAATTGCACTTCGCACAAGCTGTAACCTGCCGTAAGGAATAATTGCATCAATACAAGTATTCTTGCAAAAGGTTATTGCATTGGGTGAGAACATGAAAATGGGACAGTGCATAAGTTCACACACTTAAACACTCTTATAACAGACCTCACCCATCTAATAGGGTCCAATGGTTCAATATATGCAGTTGCAAACTACATGCCCAGAAAAGGAGGAAAGTCATCGATTCTTCTGTGTGTACAGGCATCCAATTTGTTCGAGTTTTTTTTTGGAATTCGTCTTTTCTTTGTTTGTATCACCGAGACACCCAAAGGGCCGGCCATATGTACCTCGGGATAACAGAAGCTGATTCGTCCATGCAAAAAATGCCTGGATTTCCCATAAAACCCCAAGTTTATTTTACAAGGACTCTACTATTATTCTGGGTCTCTGTGTTCTCTCATTTTGTGGGTGCAAATAACTTCTGGTTTGTCACCAATCCTGGAAACCTGTTGTACTTCACAGCAAGAGGATATCATGACTTAGAACCCAACCATTTCGATTAATACAAAGTCCAAGCAGAGATTTTCTATCCACCCCAAATACCCAAGAAGAGCAAAGGGGTAAACTCTTGGACAATTTACTGTTAAGAGTCAAACCACATATAACTTTACCAAATTAAAAGGGCATACCCAGTGCATGAGGCTCCTGCCACTGCGGGGTTTGGGGAGGGTCATAATGTAGGCAGCCTTACCCCCACTTTGCGGAGAGGCTGTTTCCTGACTCGAACCCACAACCACTTGGTCACAATGGAGCAACCTTACCGTTGCGCCGACATCTGCCCTCATACAACTTTACCAAATTGAGGGGGGGTAGAGGGGAAGGGGAAGAAAATCGAAAGATATCCTCTGAAGCATTTGAAAAAAGGACAAACGATTTTCTCGGTGGCAAAAACATACATATTCCTGGTGCATCTCCCAGAAGAAACGTTAACAGTTTTATGCCAACTTACCAGATTTTCCCAGTTCCATAGTCCACCCCGAGAAATTGGCAGGACATGGTCAACAGTCAAACTATCTCTTGAAGAACAATACCTGTTATAGAGGAGATAAACATGTTAACATATTGTCCTTAAATATATGCCTCTGATTTTACATGTTCCCATTCTATGTACCTGCTAAAATTGCCGGTCTGTTTTAAGCAGAGTAAAACTTCAAAAGAAGAGTCATCAATTGGATTTGTCAGTTCAGAAAATTGACAGGAGAAAAATGCACCAGACTGTTACATCAGGCAAGGAATACATGCTGTTTAGAGTCTCTTACGATTTTCATTTACGATAACTTGTGAAGAAAAGGATACAGATATTTTAATTCCAGTTTAGCTTTTAGAGACAAAATGATGAACATGAAAATACACATACTCATCAACTTATAAAAAAGAGAGAGAAAAAAATAATCATACTTTCACCTGCTTAAAGCTAAAATTAGGGGATCAAATATTTGTTAAAGTACACATTTTGGATAGAAGAACAAAAACAGAGTATATGATGCACAACTTTAGTAACAATAGTATTGAAAGTGGGGTGATGAAAAGTGATGATAGGGAGATACCGCAAAGTAGAATTTTGAATAGGGCGGATGAAGCGGTGACGTGTGTCCAAAGTGTTGGATGATCGATGTATTCCTTAAAACTAAAGAAAATTTTATAGAACAGTTCTACGATCAACAATGATATATGGAACTGAATGTTGGGCAATAAAGAAACAACATATAAATAGTGTAAAGAAATGAAGATATTGAGATGAATGAGTGGTAAAACTAGAAAAAATAAAATAACGACTAATCAAATTAGAGCTAATTTAGAAGTAGCTTTGATACATGATAAGTTGCAACAAAGTCATTTGAGGTGGCATGGACTTATGCAACAAATGCCTTTGGAAGTTCCAGTTCAGAGGGATGATTTGATTCAGATTGAAAGAACTAAAGGAGCGAGGGATAAGCCTAAAATGACTCTAGGGGAATGGTGAAGAAAGACATGCATTGCTTAGGACAACTAACAAGTATGGCTTTAAATAGAGCTGATTGGAGAAAAAGGATCCATGTAGCCGACCTCATTTTGTTGGGATAAGGCTGAGTTGAGTTGAGTTGAATTAGACACATTTTGGATAGTCATCCAAACCTGTTTTCTTTTCTAAAGAACCAGGACATGACTCGGGTAATTTAACCTATAGATAGATATTAAAGATATAATTAGACATTTCATGTTGACAGAATGGGACTTTTGAGTGAATCAAGCATTGAACATTAACTTAAAATTCAGGATGACGAAACAGTTTGCTTAGTGTTTCTCCAGGGCCTTAGAAAGTGTAACAATACCAGTAAACAAAGACCAGTAACCACGCAAGAGAGGGAGAGAAGAAGAAGAAGAAGAAATTTGTGGAAGAGGAG
>NW_025318120.1:0-14612 GCF_018873765.1 Telopea speciosissima
ATGACGTTATCACCATACACGAGTATTTATCCGCCAAGGATCTTGATACCACCAGGACACTCCCTCTCGTAGGGAGATGGCCAATCAGGATAGAGCCCTGCTACCCAAGGCCTCTATCCACTCAACGACACACTCGCCATCAAACTGGGAATCTTCATATCATCATACTCCACTATAAAAGGAAAGGTACACCACCCTCAGAAGGGAGGAGGAAAAAGAACTCATATTGAATTCTATATTCATCTGTTTGCTCAGGAGATCTAACTTTGACATCGGAGAGCCCTAGACCGGAACCACACTGGTTCTCTCTGTCCCTTGGTTCACTTACAGGTGATGGCACTCGCAGGACCGCTCCGCGATTTCTTGACGCAATAGTCGTCTTCTTCCTTGCGCACGTGGAAAACTGGCATTCGACAGGGTGTTCAATCTCTACCAAATAGGTATGTATTGACTCGAAATTCCAGGGATGGATCAATACCTCAATGCTCTATCAATTCCAACCCACAAAACCTTGAACCAGAAGTTGGATATTGTTTAGAGAATTCTGAAACCGATTTTGGTGGAGTAATGGGTAGTAGATCTGATAGTTGATGTAGTTCTCACACTCCATGTGCTTTTGGTTTGGATATTGTTTAAGAAAAACCCAAAACCTGCAACTCATCTTTCGATTGGGGAAGATGAGTTGCAGGTTTTTTTTTCCTTTGTAAGGGTAGTTTTGTCCATTCATCTCTTTTTTTTTTTTTTGGATTCTTCTTAGAAGGGCAATTCCATCAATTCAAGTCTAATTTTTAACAGTGTTAATCATGAACTGACGGAATGGGTTTGTTTGTTATCGTTTGTAAACTTCAGGGGGGTACGCAGAATTTTTCAAAACTAGAGGGTGAAAATATCCTTTCATCAAACCTCAAGGGTGGTGGTATGTGTAAATTTTCCTTTATTTTTTTATAGTGATGTGGCAATCCCTAGTAGGATTGAGTGGTGTTGTAGCCAAAAAAGTAACAATTGACTTCTTTGTAGTGATGTGGCAGCCCCCAGTAATATTGAGTGGTAGTCTGACAAAAAAAAATTTATGATTTCAAGCTTTTCCCCTTCTCTAGGTCAAAACGCACGAAACAACTGAGTTTTGTCAAATTTTTAAACATAACTCGCGAGATTATGCCTGTTATTTAAGACATTGTAACGTTTCGACGAGATGGTACAAATAGTACTGAAATCTCACCAAAATTTCAGTCTCGAATGAAACATTGAATGTCTTATGTTCGTATATGGTTTCGTCTCCAGCAAGTCAAGATATCCAAGATTTTCAAGATCTTCGAGATTTCGGCAAAATTTCAACCAGCTTTTTAACTTTGCCACCAAGCTTATATTGAGGTTGTTGAAAACAGTAAACGGCAACTTGGTGGCTCTCCACCAATGTTTCCATTGGGCTGCCTAAAGAACCACTGTAAGTTGTTAAAGGAATGTCATTTCATAAACATTTTATCTTTTAACGATTCATTGCAGAAAAATGTGAACCTTAAGCGATGCAGAAAAGAGGGAAAATCACAAACAATAGTCACATAATGCACAAAAGGATTTGCATGATTCCGCAAGATTGCCTGACTACGGTGAGATGAGATCTACATCACTATCAATAGAAAATAGAGATACAACCGCTCGTCCTCACACCTCTTAGTCTCAGATTGGCATTCACTATTCCAGTAAATTTAACGGCTCTTTGTAATCAGTCCACTAATGCAAACTACAGAATACAAGAAATTGTACCCCTAACACTCACATCCCATTATAAACAAGGGGGAGATTCTGGGTTCATTTTCTCCAACTACTATAAATTCTCCCTTTCACTTCTCCCATGGCAAAGCAGGAGAAAGGAGGGAAACAGAAAAAAGCCGCCAAGGGAAGAGGATGCAAGGTTAATTCTTCCATGGTAATATGCATGCACCAACATGGATCGTTTAAATTTCCTAACCTCAAATCCCAATCACAGATAACTAAAAAAAGATTCCTTCAATAACCAATGCAGAAAATCAGGATACATGAAATAAACTTGAAATGGAGAAGAAAGTGAAAGTGCATTACTACAGTACCCTGCATCCCCCAAGTTGATTTCCTTCCCTCAAGAGTTCTCTTAATTTGATGATATACAAACATACAAAATGTCATTGGACTGAAATTGCCACCTCCCAAGAACCAGAACAAAATGATGCCTCCACGCTCTACCGCATATTTCACCAAAAGATCATTAACAGAATTGGAATTTCCTTTTCAACACTACCATGAGTTCTCTCAAGCAAGGGCACCGGTGCAAGCTGTAGCTGGACCACCAGTAAGCTGTTTCTTGGTAGAGCTGTACTTCTTGGTAATGAATCTGAAATAAAAACATAACAAAAGCATGAGAAGAGCCACCAAACCCAACCTCAAATGGTGCTGTGAAAGAGCATGTTAAAGTTTTTGTGAATCCTAGGCTGATCCTTTAATAGAGACATGGGCCTCATTATGTGCAATAGCTAGATTTTAAAGTAGGCTCCATTAGATTTAATCTATGGCCACTGGCTGGACAACCTGTAACCCTAATTGCTACCTGTACCATTTAATGGTGATCATACTTAACTAGTTAACTTAACCCAACAGTCTACGTTAATAGATTGATAATGGATCATTCATAATAGCCTATCAACCTAAATACTAAACAGAGCAGAGTTTGGATTGAGCACCCAGCTCTCAACCCCTGTGCTCAAAGCCTCAAACCAACCTAACACATAACCTGATTGACAGAACAAATCCATTTTGGGGTGTGGTTCCATAAACATTTGACTGAGAATGGTTCCAGTTATGGATCTATTAAGGTTGACTCAAACCTTACCCACAGCCACCCTTCCCACATGGCTGTGTTGATCCTACATATCTCAACTATTTCACTGGTATCTAGGAAATGGTCCGGGATAAAATTTTATTTAAATCTAAGGAAAATTCATCTTTCCATTGCAAGAGAACTGTTGTTTTGAGACTGCAAATATAGCAAGTGCGCTCAGTTAATTAATAGCAACTTCCATGAAGATTAAGTTAGCTCAAATTCTAAATTCGTTCAGAGTTAAAAGATATGTGCATGAGGAATGAAATGACATATTTCAAGTTGAATTTTGAATTGATGGCATAAAATTACAAATTCTTCCAGGTCAAAAAAAATTGCAATTGAACTGGTGATGTATTTTTAGTTGAATTTTGAAAAGAGTTACGCTTAGGAAAATCCTCACTTGCTTCCTCACCATACAAGTCTTCTTTGAGAAGATTTTCCTTACTGCTTGTTGAAAGAATTAGAGGCGTTTTTCAAGCAGGTGTAAGTACCACCTAACCAAAGCAATGCAAACATCCAATCAGACACGTTACAGATATCCTATGCCTTATGCCCTATCCATTGATGACTCCACTACCTTCCTAAGATCTTCTATAGCCTCTTTTCTCTTCATAAGATCTTGGCTGCCACCTTAATCCTTTCCCACCTATCTTTCATTGATCCTTCTGCCTCCAGCTTTCCTAGTTTAATCACATGTTTCTCCACAAAGTATTGCATTTAAGGCCGTGATCTCTTTCATGGAAACCAATATAGTACAGAAAATGCAAGTTCAAGTATCACATCAGAATAGGATATGCTACATTTAATCAATGTTTAGCATTCAGACCACAGGTCAACCGTTTTAGTGGTGTGAGTTGGTCCACCCCTCATCAGAGTAGAAGGTAAATGACATCAACTTCCATAAGGTAGAATCAGTAACTCATGTCATCGGAACTGCCTAGTGGCTTTACCAATTTTATTTTTAGGTCCTTAATCAGCTGCCCTAAAGTAAAATCGAGATAACCGAGCTTTTCCAATTTACCAATCCAGTAGTTCAATCCCATGACATGCACATCTGGATATGCGATTATATTGAACAGCTTAGGAGCTCAGATTCCAGGAAATCTGGCCAATGTATAGGCTATAACAGTGCGAGTACCACTTCAGATCAATCCGAAATGCATAGTAATTTTAACCAGACAAAATGGTGCACAAGCTTGAAACGTCAGATATCCAACAGGTAGGGACTATCACTCTGTCTGCCTCCTCCCTGAAATTGAACCATATTCACTGATATGCTGCTGACAAAGTACTTTGCAGTCTGGCAGGCATCAATCTTAGATTTCTTCATCACCAAAACATAGTTAAGGTGTATGAACACTTCTTTTTTTTTTGGGGGGGAGGGGAAGAAAACCCTCACTTCCTTTAGAATGGGACAGAAGCACGGGTATACCCTACTTCAGGGTCATGGTAAGATACCAGGACTCGGGATACAGAAGTTACCTGAAGAAATCTCTCCATAACAACTCAAACATCAGCCAGTTCATTCCAGTATCAGATTGCCCAGAACCACCATCTTTCCGGGTTGAAGCAGCAGAAATTGTCCTAAAATCAAAATTTTGTTCTAGTAAGAACATCTTCGTGGAATGCTGATACAATTAGAGAATTATATGCATCAGAAAGACAAGGATATGGCACCTCGTGATAGATTTCTTTAGCTCATCAAACATGAAACGTGGAGATAGGCATCCCATAGCCAACCATGGAGAGATTTTACAGGAGAAGTTTGCACCGTATATGCTATTATCTCCCTTGTTTGGTTGTGCCTGGCATTCCACTGCGAACTTTTTAAGCCTCTCCAATGCCTTGGTTTCCCCTCCGGCAAAAGATGCATTGGCGGCTGGCTTCCCATCCTAGTTAACAAGAAACAAAGTCATCACTTAAAGCAATCATAGCTACCTCATTATTTTAGGCAATAATTGCTAAATTATAATTTTTTCCCCTTCCATCTTGGAAAGAGAAGAGCGTTGACCTATCTCAACATCTTAATGTGGTATAATCCAAAACCAGAACGGGAATTTTATATTTACCAATGCATAATCACTATAACACACAAAAGGCTTAAGAAATGGTCATATAAAGTATAAACCACCATCACTTAAAATGTCACATCTACATAATGTTCTCAACAACATAGATGATATAAGTAATGTGAAGTATTTGCCAGTAAAACAATCAGATTTGTCCAAGTCTTCATTATTTCATATGCCCCAATGCACCTTGGATTTAAAATCGGTTAATGTGTCACTAAATGGAAAGGTTTAGTGAAAGCATGTCATAATAATATATTATAAGTGATTGTGATAGTGTAATGCACATTAGAATCCTATCTACCCCAAAAAAGAAGAATAAAAAAACATCAGTTGTCCTGTCCTCAATAGAGAAAGAAAAGGAAAAAGATCAAAGAACATGGAAAGCTAATCTTAGGTCAAGATATCTCCATAGATAATATGAGTAGAAACTGTTTTTGAAAAGTTGGGGTCATGTAATTCCTTCTCCTGAGTACATAGGATGCACAAGATAGTTCTTACAATCAAAAGTATGACAGCATGAGTCTGTAGATATTCTTATGAATACAGTCATTTCTTGTATGGAACCAGCAAGAAGATTTCATACACCAAAAATTAAAATGCACCTGTTCTGCTCTCACTATATTTTTTAAGTCACCTTAAAATGGCAAGATAGTCCAAGGGTAGATTCATATATAGTAAGACCATAAGCACTCACATGCCTGTTCATGCTCTATGGCCAATGGATTGATGACAATATGCAGCAGTAGTATAGAATTATAGATATGACTTATTTAGAATTGAGAATGCTCTAATGAAGACACAGACACATTGATTGCAGAGTCAACAAGAATGACTCATGACTCATGGACTTACTATGAATCAACTGCATGCTCGTAAAATTAAATATAACAAAGAACACAAAAATAGTTGATACCAACTAGCAGGTGTAATGAAAGTGTTCAGGCGACCCAAAAGTCTTGCAAAAAAATTGAACAATGGCTTTGACTAGGAATTGAGGTTTTAAAACCAACAAAACAAATATACTAATAGGAAAATTATGGGAACTCAAGCATGACTAGACCAACTCCAATTTGCACTAAACGTAAGTGTAGCTGTTAAGAAGATGAATTCCATCTTTTGTTGCATAATAACATATTGAAGATGTCAGTTTGTTAAGTTAGATTGGTCAAAATCCATTCGTACCACAAACTGGGTTCAGTCCCGTCAGATCTCAATCGAACTGACCACCATCCAGCTTTTCCTATTTTTCTTGTTTGTTCTTTTTTATCTAAGGCAAGCAAAGAGGGAAACCATGGCTTCTTTCAAAAGAAAAGAAATTGTGAAACAATAAGTGACTGAGCAGACGAACCTCCGTAATTGTTGCAGTTGGGCTGAGACCGAGATCCAACAAGGTCGGAATCTCACCAGGCTCTACATCTCCTCTGGCTGGCAAACCCTTCAATTGATCCAAAGCCGCAATTGTCTTCCTCATTTCTAGACCTTGCAACTTCTCTTTAAACCCACCATAATTGGACGGCATTTCCTCCAGCTTAAATGGCAAATCGTCAACATGATACAAGGTGCTCCCCCAGAAAAACTTCACCTCCACACCTTCCTCCTTCATAGACGCCTCAATCTTCTCCTCCTCCTGAACCTCATTGTGTGAGACCTCCTTATGCGCATAGACAGCATCAGCCCCGATAGCTTTCGCCAGCTCAACTAGAACGATCTCTGGCTTCCCAATCCTGACCACGAGATCAGACCCTCTAGACTGCAAGTTCCGCCGGAGATCAGAGACGGACTCGATCAAGAAAGTAGCACGGTATGGCCCCGTCTTATCGAATCCCGAGGAGGACTTGCCGTAGTCCCTCGGGTCGAAGCAGTAGACTGGAAGAACGGAAATGGATTCGTTGTTGGCAGTGTTAATGCACTCATTGTCGTGTAAACGGAGGTCATTGCGGAACCACACGATGGTCGAACGGCGGACTCCGGCGAGGTTTGATGGTTCGGAGGACCGACGGGGTCCACGAGAGAGAGGGGCTTGAAGGGGGTTGGCCGAGAAAGTGGAGCTGAAAGATGATTTGGGAGGAGCGAGGGAGGATGAGAGGGAGATGTGAGACAGAGAGGATATCTGAGACGGGATTTTGACTTTGTTGTTAGGAGCAGAGAGTAGTAGGGATGAGGGTTTTGGAGTGAGAAGGAAATTAGTGGGGATGATGGTTGAGAGCGAGAGAGAGATTGAAGCTGTTGACAATGGAGGAGTCGCCACAGCAGCTGCTGCTGTGGATTTGTCTTTGGAAGATGAAACTGCAATTTCTTCTTGGTCTCCTTCAACCTTCCTCTCTGGTTGCTCTAGAATCCGTAGATTGGCATCCATTTTTAGGGTTTATTCGGTAATGGAACGTGAAGATGGAAGACCTCTAACCTTCCCTTCTTCCCACTTTTCTTCTTCTGCCGCTCTTTCTGCAACGTCGTTGATTTTGTATCTCAATTCTCACACACTGCCACTCCTCACTGGGCTTACCTACCTTCCATTTTCCACCAACCCTTTTGATTGGATACGGTAGTAGTCACCACTATAGAGGATGATGTAGCCGTGCATTATTTGCTGTTCGTGATTCCATTTGAGAAGATCACGAGATCCTATTCATCGATCTCCACGTGGTCCCACTCAAGGAGCCTCACGTTGTTGAGTACTGGCTTATGGAATTAAGCATT
The DNA here is from genome assembly GCF_018873765.1 of Telopea speciosissima. Classification (NCBI taxonomy): domain Eukaryota; kingdom Viridiplantae; phylum Streptophyta; class Magnoliopsida; order Proteales; family Proteaceae; genus Telopea; species Telopea speciosissima. The sequence continues at coordinate 7,624 of NW_025318120.1, forward strand.
AAAAGCTGTTTGGTGAAACCTCACTTTATTTAGGCAACACATTCTTGTCCGCCCGGGGGTTATTTTTTGTTGTCAGGGTTTCATGGCTGAGCTTTCAAGAGATTGTAACCGCAATGAACTTCTTTCTTGAACTGTTTCGGAATGATTTTGGAGCAAATCAATTTATTTCTCATTCTACAACAACTCAACAAATTCAGCCTTATCCCAAATCAAAGGAGTCGGCTATATATATTCGAGCAAAAACAAAATAAGATAAAAGGAAGTCAAATGCACAGCCTAGAAGAACAGGAAAATCTTAGCTAAATGGGGGCAGTTACATGGATCGTTACCCTTCACTCCGCTCTATCAGAGGTCATACTTGGAACAAGCCCGAGGTTAAGTATGTCAATTCTCACAACTTCTCCTATGGTCAAGTTAGGTATGTCAATTCTTACAACTCCCTCCTTCAATCCCTCCTTCAATCGGAATTAGATCACTCCTCCTTACTATGGCCAATTCATTTCTCATTCTGTAATCTGTTATATCAGTATTTTTTTTATAAATAAATCATAAATAAAAATATAAATGATACCAAAGATAGTCAGAAAAACGCTTATAACAATGAAACAACCCACCTATCATCTTTTGTTATGATTAAAGTCTTTATTGTCGATCCAGGCCATGAGCTTGCCCTGGTGGTTCGCTACTCCCTTGGGAGATCTGCGTCAGGAGTTTGATCGGTGGTTTAAGTCTCCTTAGCGACACCTAGTCCATATTTATTTGCTTTCCAAGAAATGAAGCCTATGGGTACCATATTTGACCCCTTGTGGGTCCTCTCCTTGCCTCCTTGTGGGGCCCTGATGAAGATGATGGCCGGTTAACCCTTGAATTGCACCCAAAAAAGGAAAGTCTTTATCAAAATGTAATCATTATTGGTACTAGTCACTAAAGAATACTTCAAATGAAAGAAAACAAAAAATTTAATCAAAATAAAATCAGGAGTATCGGAGTTACCGGTGATAGTCTAATGTTTGTTTCCTTGTAATAATAATGATTAACTCCTATAAAAAAAAAATAGGATCGAGTTTTTCTTTTGCCATTCACTGAGGCAAGTTAAGATGCACGCGGGGAATAAACAATTTATTGGCTTTGGGATGGAGATATAAAATGTTCATTCACAATCGTTGAACCCAAAAAAAAAAAAATTCGGTTGACATTGGTTTTATCATTGAAAAATTAATTGAAACACTAACTGCAACATCCTATTAAAGGGGTGATTGATGTTAATATTCTTCATTATTGTAGCGGAAATAAATAAAGGAAGAACACCTACATCCAGTCCTAACGTCGTTGTCCAACTCTGGCAAAATCTTTTCTCCGGTGATGTTCTCGTTGATCCGACAATGGCCATGCAAGAAATTTGTTTTTTGGCCTTTTAGTCTCTCGTTTAAGATTACAATTTATATGTTATACTGTGAATCATCCATTAAGACCAGAACCCCCTTTCCTATCTCTTTATAACTCTAACCATCAAGGAGTTATGAATAAGTAACTAACCTCCTATTTGTAGCTTCCCATGGTGATGTAGTAATTGGGCCACATCAACCAACAATTGAACCATTTTCTCCCAAACTAACAAGACTCAACAATTTGCTTCAACCATTTCTGTGGTGTTCCAATTTTGTGGCCTTTGTTGGAAGTTCTATTCTTCAACCTTAATCAACCCAGTTAGTTCAACCTGGCCTTTGATGGTTCCATACCTCCTCTAACTTCAATAAAACAATTTTAATGGATATTGTAATTCCAAAAGCTACAAAATATAACAATTGTATGGCTAACATCGATTCTCCAACAAATAATCGTAGAAAGAGAGAACTGCTACAGAAAAAGAAAGAGGGAGTTGGGACGATTACTATCACTCCCTTACACTCGGCCTATATTTACTTAAAGTCCCCTACCTCAAAATTCATTTCTAATTCCCCCCAATAATGTAAACCTCTACCTCTCCTTCTCCCTTGATGTTTTAATATCCCCAACTTATCCCTTGTACCTTCACCTATCATCCTGTATCCCCCCTCCATCACCACCGTAGCCCCTACCCTGCCCTGCATCTCCCACACCCTCCCTGTATTTTGACCTGTGAGAACATGTACTCAATAAATGGTGGCAAATAAATCAAATTAATTGATTTGTGACAATAAATCATAAAGAGTTTCTCAACTATCTATGACCTTTAATTGATTTTAATTTATAATAAGTATATATAATGGCCATAAATCATACCAAATACATGCAAAAAAAAAAAAAATATGCACCAAGTAAATAGGAACATAAATCATACCAAAGAAAGCCTTAGTGTTACACCCCCATCCCTGAACCACGGGGAAAGCAATCAGAGTGTACCAATACGCTCCCAAACCGCCAAGATTGCAGATGCAGTATACAGGATTAACTCATACGCACGACAACAGCAGATCAAAACAGGTTAATAATAGTAATATTAGAGTTTACAGAGCCTACATGATAACTTATATAATAATTGTTCAAATTTACCCTCCCATTACAGATCATTCCAATCAGGACCTGTGTATTACCTACTGTATAAATAATACATTTATCATGAAAGGAATTTTAAAAAAAATACACTTGTAAATCAAAAAGAAATAAATCAAGTGTATCAAAAGATGACTACTGGCCATAGATCATTGTCCCACTGAGGAACACACAACACAACAGCACTCCGGTCCAGGCTCCACGATCTCCGGAGTCCACCAATCAACCTAACTAGCATCAAGAGTCTCGTACTCCGTGCCATCCTGCTCGAATGTACCTGTATCATCTAAAAATATGTTTCCTCGAGGAGTGAGCTCCACTGAGCCCAATGAGTGGTTAAACCACACAAGCATACACAAATAGTAATGAATGGGGTTGACTGCAAACCATACATGATGGACGGATACCAAGGTGTCCCATACCACCAAGGTAGATCGTACATCACATACAATTTACAATCATGATACATGAATGAATGATGATGTATAGTTTTATTGTTATCCACCTATCAACACAACTAAGTCAGGTATAGTACTATAGCAATACCTTAGGTAGCATCCCCGACATCGGTACAATAAATGGATGGTATACCGGCGATGACAAACCCAAGTTGCGTTGGAAGCCTGCCGTACCGGTCTCCACCAAGAGATATACGCAAACCCCCAAGATAAACCCCGTCCTGGCATTTGGCCTAAAATACGGTCGGCTCCCAATTTCCTTGGTGAGTTGTTTCCCGAATAACGGTCGAGACTCACGGATTTGACCAACACCTAAATCCCTGTCGGTAAGGGTCATAGTACTGGGGTACATTTATCCTAACCAACATTCATCTATTGTATGAGTACAATACGCACAAGCATAGGCCAGAGGCCGAGTCCATAGATACCAAAATACGATCGGCCGGTCACCACCCCGTTTCCACCTAATGCAGTAGACAACTCTAATGCAATTATAAGTACGACAATCCCAACCCTAGCACCCACCGGCACTTGAATCCCGTTTCTAAAATCTAACACTAGGTGCCATGAGTTCCGTCAACCGTATGGGAGTCCCAGGTCCAGCACCAACCGGCACCCGGATCCCATAACCTATTCCAATCTTACATGCACCACTGTGCCATAGGTAATAGTAACATCGCAAGACAAGAATGTAAAGTCCTATTCACATCTATATAAATATATCATCCTATATCTTAGCGACAATCATATAATATAGCTAGCATGCATGAATGGCATCCACAAGACATGACACACAAACAATCCACAAATTAAGATGGTTGATTAACTCACTCACCTTGATCCATGAACTAGTTACCGATAGTAAGTTCTTCAAATTGACGATCGATGCCAAGTTCACCATCCCATGTACTAGTACGCCCCTGAGTCGGGTGAGTCAACCTAAAAAGGGTGTACAAGGTGGGGAAAGATCAGTGTTGAAGGGTCATAGGAGTTGGGCCCCACAAAGTGGTCAAACAAGGCTGAAACAGAGTAACCTGCAGAAACAGCAGGGCCAGGACCGGCAGGTGGCATTTGCCTGTCCTATGTGCCGGTCCCTCTCGGGACTTTCCATCGGTAAAAACAGTTTCTCAGGGACCGACAGATGCATGTGCCACTCCCCCTAGGTTCTTCCTGTCGGTCCTGCTGTTCATACCATTCCAAGAATGGTTTTGCTACTCCAACGTCTTGGGCCAAAATGGGGTATACCTAGGGTTCTTTAGGGGCTTCTTGGCCATGAGTATCACCCTATTAAATGGGTATGGCCCCATCCCCATAAATTCTATAATCACTATAATCATCTAGGGTTTCTACTCACAACATGGAAAGGGTGAGTATGTGGAGGATTACATGAGGTAACGCTCAACCAAGGTTCATAATGCAACCAAAACCACAGCCATTATAGGACATTTACAATCAATAGAAAACCCCCAACTCACTACCCTAACCTAAGGTTTACTTATAGGGATTGGGACTTCAACAAGGAGGGATTTGGGGTTATAAGGTTTCATTTATTCCCATAAGCTGTCATAACCACCTTCCATTAGTGGTTCCAACCTTGGTTGGTGAAGCCATTAATGGTAGGTTCTTTATAACAACTCAACAAGAAATTAATGGGGAAAAGAAAGAGAGATGTGGGGTTAATGAGAGAAGGCTTACCAAGGGGTTGATGATGGTGGCTTGAGCTCCACCACCTCCTCCTCCTCCTTCCTTCTTCCTCTTCTTCCTTCTCTTTCTTTCTTCTTCTTCTTTCTTCTTTTCCACTCATCTCCATGATTTAGGGCTTCAAATGTGAGGTGAATAGTGGCTTAGCTCCTATTTACCTCACCTTGGCATTAGGTCATGTTTGGTTAGGTCTTAAGTCTTTAGGTCTATTTGACTAGGGCTTGTTTGGTTGGGGACTAACCTTAGGTCCTAGTTTAAGTCATTGGGCCTCTTATTCTACTAGGCCCATAACCTAGGTTCTACTTACAATAGGAAGGTTCTAAAATCCTAAGCCTAAGCCCAACTTAGTACTTATACATTAATGGTTATACATAAGCATGGGTTGTGTGATTAGTGGCTTACTCCCAATCATCACTAAGTGGAAATGGGTGCTTCAAGTGCAGGCCTTGTGGGTTCCCGGAGTAAGGGAATTCCAAGAATGCACCTTCGTAGGCGAACTTCCCTCTGTCTCTATTGATGAACCTATCCTCAATGACCTCTCTCGAATCACGATCTACAATCTGGTGGGATGGCTTGAGTATCATGGCCCATAATTCATGAGCATAATATGCTCCCCCTCCTGCACACGAGGTTCAAACGAGATCAAGAGGTCAAACTAGGTTTTAAATCGGGTTCTTAGGCACGGGTTTAACATTCCCCACATCTTATAAGAATTTCGTCCTCTAAATTAAGACATACATGTCATGTTGAATAGATGGGAATGTGTTGCTCGAATCTTGCTCTCGCCTTCCCAAGATGCCTCCTCATCAGAGTGGTTTCTCCATCGTACCTTTACATAAGAGATGAAATGATTGCGGAGATTATGCTCACTCCTCTCAAGGATCTTCACAGGCTCCTCGATATAAGTCATATCTTCCGCAAGCTCAGGTGGCTCCTGAGCCAAAACATGGCCGGGATCGACAATGTACTTTCTCAACATCGAGACATGGAACACATCATGCATACCAGCTAATGAGGGGGTAGCGCCAGTCTGTACGCTACCGGACCAATCCTCGCCAAGATTTCATACAGTCCAATGTACCTAGGACTCAACTTTCCTTTCTTACCAAAGCGCAACATAGCTTTCGTTGGCGACACTCGAAGAAACACTTTATCACCCACAGTAAACTCGAGGTCCTTTCGTTTCAAATTAGCATAGCTTTCCTTCCTTGGTTGGGCCGCCTTGATTCGGTCTCTAATCAAGTCTATCTTTTTCACATATTGTCTGTATCAATTCGGGCCCTAATATCCTCTACTCACCAACTTCGTCCCAGTATAATGGTGTCTGCCATACTATGCTTTGAATGGTGCCATACCAATAATGGCCTGATAACTGTTGTTGTAAGCAAATTCAATTAGTGAAATATGCTCGTCCCAACTACCTTTCAAATCAATGGCACATGCCCTGAGCATGTCTTTTAGTGTCTGTATGGTCCTCTTTGACTGACCATCGGTCTGTTGGTGGAAGGCCGTACTAAAGTTCAGCAATGTACCCATAGCCTTCTGGAAACCACCCCAAAATCTGGATGTGAACCTGGGATCACAATCGAAAATAATGCTTACTGGAACCCCATGCAAGCGAAGAACATTGTCCATGTACAGTTTTACCAGCTTGTCCATTGGATAGGTTACCTTAATATGAATGAACTGTGCAGTCTTGGTGAGCCAATCAGCAATCACCCATATGGCATCAACACCTCTAGGTGTTCGGGGCAATCCAGTGATAAAGTCCATAGTGATGTGCTCCCACTTCCATTCTGAAATCAAAAGTGATTGTAACAATCCGTAGGGTCGATGTCTCTCCGCCTTAACCTTCTGACAAGTAAGGCACTTCAATACAAATGTTGCCACATTAGCCTTCATTCCTATCCACAAAAAATGTAGCTTTAAATCCTTGTACATTTTGGTACTGTTAGGATGTATAGAATATGGAGAACAATGGGTTCACTCAGAATTTCTTCCCTCAACTGTTCATCATTGGGTACACACAATCTACCCCTGAATCAAAGGGTGGCATCCCCTGACAAGGTAAAATCTGATTCCCCTTGCATCTCGTCCCGAATTCTAACTATCAGCTTCTGTAGTTCATCAATAGGTTGGGCTGCTTTGATCTTCTCTACTAATGAGGGTTGTACTGTCAGGGCGGCAAGTAACACAGTAGTATCATTAACCAACACTTCCAACTCCATCCTTCTAGCTTCCTCTATAAGCCGCTCATTAACTGTCAAGGTTGCCAAAGAAAGGGTTTGTGACTTTCTA
>NW_025318121.1:0-14586 GCF_018873765.1 Telopea speciosissima
TAAATCCTTCATTGTTCTGTTTAAAAATAGTATAAATGCTGCACAAGCTTGACCTGCTCCACTACCCTTTTTTTCATTGTTTTTTGTTTTTCCTACTCTGAAAAAGAAAAAGAAGGAAAAAGTATGAAACAGAATAGTGAAGAACACACAGGAGCAAAGGAGGGAGGAGGGTTCATGTTAAGTAAATATGAAGAATCCAATCTGATTTGATATTGGAAATTGGGAATTAATTTAATGCAGTATTTGGATTCTGTAAATTTGGAAAGTTTTGAAGTACCCAGAAAAGAAAAAAATTAAAGTGATAAGGGAATACTCCATTGTCCATCAACAACTAAATCCTCCGTAGTCCATACCTTCCTCCCTCATGGAAGATCTTTTCCTTTGGGTAGAATTGCTTTGATTGATTCTTTTAGGGATTTTAGAATCTAGACTTTACAGATATAACCCTTGACCTCCCTAAACCAGTGATGAACTTCCCATGTTTGGAACATTTATAACGAAAGAGGGAAGGAAAGAGAATCAACTGGGAATGTGGTGGCAGTGATTGGGAGGTAACTGAGAAACTGTTGTGAACACGTCTTTCCATTCAAAGTTTTAACTACAAAATCTTTAGAACTGATGAATGATAAGAAATGGGTTATTAGAGAATCAAGATTTACAGTAATACGAAGACAGAGAGAGCGAGAGATGAAGATTTAAACAAGAAAAAAACCCAGATCCAGTAAGACGAAGCCAGAGAGAGCGAGAGAGAGAAAGGAAGATAGAGAGAGCGAGACAGCGAGAGATCGAGACTGAGAGAGCCAGAGAGATTGATTGTGTACCTGATAAATCTCCGCCGTTAGGGTTTTCGCTGAACTGAAGAAGACGACCTTTGTGAGAGGAGTTGTGTTTGAACTTTGAAGAGGTTAAGGTTACTCCATTACTCCGTTATTGTGAGACTGAAACTATGAAAGTCGAAAGCGTGAAGGCTCCATTACTGTGAGACTCAAACTCTGAAAGTCGAAAGCGTGAGAGGTTAAGCTGTTAAGGAATTAGGCATTTAGGGGTTATGAATTGATTTTACAAATATTCCCCCAAAAACGGTACGGTTTCGGTATGATTTCGGTATAACGGTACGGTAACGGTACATACCGACGGTATTGTACCCAATACCGATACCGTACCGTATCATGGTCAATATCGTTTAACTATACTGTACCGTACCATTTTTGCAACAGTGCGGTTTGGTACGGTTTAACACGGGCGGTTTCGGTTTAGGTACACAGTTTTGGTTCCAAATTGACACCCTTAGAATCGATACCTATTTTAGAATATGTTCATTTTTTGTTTAAACCAGACCGGGTGGGTTGTTTGGGTTATTTGGGGGCATTTATGTACTTTTTTGGGTTTCGTATTTTCTAAAAAGTGTCCCTATCTCTTGTTAGACGTGTGGATGCGATGTTGAGGGTCATGACCTTCGAATCAATACCTATTTCGGCATATGTTCATTTTCGGTTTAAACCAGACCAGGTGGGTCGTTTGGGGTTATTTGGGGGAATTTCTATACTTTTTTGGGTTTAGGATTCTCTAAAAAGTGTCCTTATCTGTAATTAGACGTGTGTAAGAGATGTTGAGTGTCCTGACCTTCAAATCAATACCAATTTTGACATATGTTCAATTTCGGTTTAAACCAGACAGGGTGGGTCGTTTGGGGTTATTTGGGGGCATTTCTGTACTTTTTTGGGTTTGGGATTCTCTAAAAAGTATCCTTATCTCTTATTAGACGTGTGGATGCGATGTTGAAGGTCGTGACCTTCGAATCGATACCTATTTCGACATATGTTCATTTTCAATTTAAACAAGACCAGGTGGGTAGTTGGGGGTATTTGGGGGCATTTCTGTACTTTTTTGGGTTTGGTATTTTCTAAAAAGTGTCTTTATCTCTTAATAGACGTGTGGATGCGATGTTGAAGGTCGTGTCCATCGAATCGATACCTATTTCGGAATATGTTCATTTTTGGTTTAAACCAGACCAAGTGGGTCGTTTGGGGTTATTTGGGGGCATTTCGGTACTTTTTTGGGTTTCGTATTTTCTAAAAAGTGTCCTTATCCCTTATTAGACATGTGGATGCGATGTTGAGAGTCGTGACCTTCGAAACGATACCTGTTTCGACATATGTTCATTTTTTGGTTTAAATCAGACCGGGTGGGTTGTTTGGGATTATTTGGGGGCATTTATGTACTTTTTTGGGTTGGGTATTTTCTAAAAAGTGTCTTTATCTCTAATTAAACGTGTGGATTCGAAACACGTATCGATTCGAAGGTCACGACCCTCAACATCACATCTTTTTTTTTTTTGATAAGTAAGAAATATATTACGAAGGAAAAGAAAAAAAAATACAGAAAAGGCATCCTTTAAGAACCCAAAAGAGGGGAAAAGGACCCTAGACAAGAGAGGGCATGCCCTATCCAAACAACAAGGAGGAGGACACCCCTCCAAGGCTACATCCTATAATAGGTTACAAACTCTTTATCTTGCTTTATGAGAATCGCTAGCTCCGGAGGGAAGGACTCAGGCTCCCAAAGAATTCCAGAAGGGTCTGTAGGGATGGAGGCCATGAAATCTGCAGGCTGATTCTATTCTCTCCACACATGAATGAATTCTTTAGACCTAAGCAGCCTTGCCTTTATTTGGATCTTACTTTTCAAAGTTAGGATTTGCCAAGGCCCAGTAATCACTCCATTCAAAATATCGACGGCCAACTTCGAATCCGACCTAATAGAGACATCATAAAAGCCCTTATCAACGTAGAGGGAAATTCCTCTGTAAATAGCCATGAGCTCCATGGACAGCACCGAAAGATCTTCCCCTATGCCAGCAAAGGCAGCTAAGGGATCCCCACTATCATCACGAATGAGACCCCCAAAGCCTGCCTTGTCATCTGAAAGAGACCCATCACAATGGAGAGCAACCATGTTCTTTGGAGCAAACCAAGAGCATGCCTTTGGAATTCTTGCAGTCCAACGAACTTGAAGATCCCATTTGGCAGCAATATGATGGTTGGCAGTAGTAGGGTCTCCCACCAAGTCAATGGAAGATAATCTGCCAATAACATCCCCCTTTATAGGCCCTACAATCTGGTCCTTAGATCTGATTTTGTTTCTAAAAATTCTGTAATTTCTCTCCGACCAAATATGCTTGATTGTGGCACAGAAAGCAAGCTTTATGACCAGCCCCAATTTCCCTGCTCTACCTGCAACATATCTAACCGAAATGGCTGCATCAATGGCATTGCTAGGAGTGGCCCCATCATGGAAACAAAGGTCATAAATATGTTTCCAAATATCAGTAGTAAAAGGGCACCCGAAGAAGAGATGATTCCTGCTTTCAGTTCTAGCCCAACAAAACACGCAATGATAAGGAGTCGGAATGTGTCTATGAATGAGGTTGTCCCTAGTGGGGAGGGCATCCGAAAGGCATCTCCAGGCTATAAAGGAATGGGACTTTATACTCCCTTCAAACCAAACAGCTTCGCTCCAGTCAATACGGGCAGCTCTTGTGCGGATAGCATTCCAGGCTGATTTGGAAGAGAAATTACCTGATGAGTTACCAGTCCACACTGTCAAATCCGAAACCTCATCATGAAATTTTTCAATGGCTGGAAGGGCCCTCCAAATATCAATGAGATCGAAAGATGTAGAGGGACCAGGGTGCCAATCTCCATCACGGATAATCTCCTTGACACAAGCATGACGGGCAGCAAGGGAATAAGAGCCTGCATCATAGCAAATCCTATTACCAAATCTGCTCAAAAGAACTCCAAACGGGTGCCAATTATCAAGCCAAAGGTTTGTAGTAGACCCATCCCCAATAACAGTTTTGATGAAGGGAAGGGCTTTATCTCTGTACTTCAAGACTTTACGCCAGACCCAAGAGCAGTTATTGAGACCCTTGACTGTCCAAAGAGACTCTTGCTTGAGGTATCTTTGGTGTACCCAATTAACCCAAAGCCGATCTTGCTTGGAGGCAATCCACCAAATTTGCTTCATAATTCCGGCAATGTTCATTTCTTTGACTCGCTTGATTCCCAACCCTCCCTCTGATTTTGGCTTACAGACCGCATCCCAAGAAATAAAATGGGTTTTCCTCTCAAGGGAGGGGCCTGACCAAAGGAAATTAGATAACATAGACTCCAGTTTGGTGATAACATTTCCTGGAAGGCCAAAGATCCCTGCCCAGTAAATGTAGCCACCTTGCAGAACAAGAGTTGAAGACGACCAGCATAAGAGAGGAATCTAGCCTTCCACCCCTCCAATTTTCGACGAACCAGAACCAAGATGGGGCTGCAATCTTTCATGGATAACCTGCCAGACACAAGAGGAACTCCAAGGTACCGAATAGGCAGCTTGGTTTCCGAAAAACCCGTTAAATCCAAAAGTTCCAGACTGCTGCTAGCTTGGGTAAGGCCCCCTAATATAATAGAGGACTTAGATCTATTAAGTTAAAGCCCGGAGAGGGCAGCAAACTCATCAAGACCCCCCAAACTAGCTGAAATTGAATCACGGTTCCCCTTCACAAAAATCATAAGATCATCCGCAAAAATGAGGTGGGAAAGGTGGAACGATTTACAACGGGGTAGCAGCTTAATCTGACCATCAATCTCAAGCCTTCGCATAATTCCAGAAAAAGCCTCCATTGCAAGGGTGAAGAGGTAGGGGGACAACGGATCATCTTGTCGAAACCCTCTCCCTCCACCGAAGAAACCCGCCGGGCTGCCATTAATAAGGACAGAGAACATAGGGGTGGTCACACAAGCTTTCACCCACCCTATAAACTTGTCGGAGAACCCCATTCTTCCCATCACATCAAACAAAAATTTCCTACTAAGAGAGTCGTAGGCCTTGTGAAGATCTACCTTCAAAACTGCAGAAGGACTAGTGGCTTTTTGTTCGATGCCACGCACAATATCATGGCAGACAAGGATATTGTCAACAATAGACCTGCCCTTGATGAATGCCGACTGATTATGACTAACCACACTCCCAATAACATGCTGGATCCTATTAGAGAGGATTTTTGTGATGATCTTATATAGGAGGTTGCATAAAGCAATAGGCCGAAACCCCGCAAAAGTGGAGACATCCCCAGACTTCGGCACCAAAGTGATAAAAGTAGCATTAATAGAATGGGGCATGAAGGAATTCGCAAAGAACCATTGGACAGCATTCGTTAGCTCCTCACCAATGACCTCCCAAAAGTGCTTATAAAAGCCAGCCCCGAAACCATCAGGCCCTGGGGCTTTAGAGTCTTTTAAACTGAACACAACTCTTCTAACCTCCTCTCCATTAACCTCCTTGCCAAGTTCCAAATTCTGAGATTCAGAGACCACCCCCGAGAGGGGAATCGAGGGGGGGCAGGAGCCCAAATCAGTGTAGTCCGACCCGAACAGCTTCTTATAGAAAAGAACCGCCTCCTCTTTGATAGCCTTAGGGTTGGTCAAAGTATTTCCAGTCTGGTCCATGACCTCCAAGATATGATTTCTATTGTGCCTACTTTGCATGGACTTGTGGAAAAAGTTGTTGTTGCCATCCCCCAACTCTAGCCACCTAACCTTGGATTTCTCTTTAAGAAACCTTTCTTCCATTTGTAATGCAGCCCACAGCTTGCCTTTAGCTTCTTTTTCCAAGACAGCAAGGGAATCATCAAGGCGATCAAGGGAAAGGTGATGTTGAATTCGGCCAAGATCGAGTTCTGCATCCTTAACATTTTTGAAGACATCTCCAATGCTCTCCTTATTCCAGCATTTAAGTTCAGATTTCACATTCTTTAGCTTCGCCGCAAAGCGCAAAATAGGATTAGAGTTAACATTTACAGCCTTCAACCAGCCCCTTTTAACTACTTCGTCACAGTCCTTATGATGGGTCCAAGCATCAAAAAACCTGAACGGTTTCGGTCCAGAATTGAAATTGTCCAGAATTTTGAGAGCAATCGGGCTGTGGTCAGATATTCCAGGGCAGAGGAAGTGAGCTTCCGAGAAATGCAACTTGTCCAGCCAAGCATTATTAACAAGGACTCGGTCCAATTTGCAGTAGATTCTGCGAGTACCACTTTGGTTATTATTCCAAGTGTAAAATTCCCCTCTCCATTTTAGGTCAGCCAGCCCCGAATTGAAGATGCAAGAATTAAACTCGTCAACCACCCCCTGATGGATCGCATCCCCTCCCATCTTCTCATTTTGGTGTCTAACTATATTGAAATCTCCCATGATAGCCCACGGTTCAACCTCTCCTGTAGCAATATCAGTTAGCTCCCTCCAAAGTTCCATCCGACCTTCTAGGGAATTAAGAGCATACACTGCAGTGCAAAGGAAGGACAATGAAGTCCCAAGAATAGAAATCCTCATGTGTATCAACTGAATGGTAGACTTTAGAACATCCACCTTAAGGCAGCCCTCATCCCAGCCAATCCATAGACGGGTATGGTACTCCTGACTACAATTGTGACTAAACCTCCATCCCCTTTTCAGGTTTTGGAAAGTAGAGTCAACATTCCCTTCTTTGATTTTAGTTTCAAGGAGAATAGCCATTTTATAATTATTATCAGCTATGATTCTCTTCACATACCTCTTCTTCTTTGGGGCATTCAAGCCACGCACATTCCAGCAGAGACAGTTCATTAGGAACGTTGGAGGGGAGGGGGAGCTAGCTTCTTACCCCCAAAAGCCAAACCACTATCACTTCCCTTTTGATTTGAGCTTTGGCTAGGAAGCACTTCAATACGTTGAGGTTTAAAAGAAGTCAACAGTCTCCTCTTCCCCATCTCCCTAGTAGCTCTCCCTTCCTTTTCTGAATTCAAAGAAATTGCATGGTTAGGGATGGAGGGCATACCTTCTAAAATTGGACCCCTTAGAATAGTGCTGCCCGAAATTTCCTTTCCCTTGGTGGAGATCTCTTTCAGATTTGATTGGGCTCCTTCTGTAATTTCCTCTCCTAGAGCAGCTCCATTAGCTTTGTCACCCTCATCTAGGATTTGCAACAAGGATTCCCTAATGGGGCCCCCCAATCTGTAATTTCCATAGAAGGAACTGCCGCATTAACTCTTGCCATAGCCATAGTCTCCTCTCTCTCCCCAGCTGCCACAAACCCTTCCTTATTTCGAAAAAAGGTGTGGTTTTCAATATCCACTAAATCACCTCCAGCCGTTGCATCATTCTCTTTCCTTGCATGGCGTTGAAGAAAATCTGCTGATTGAGACACACATTCCCCTTCCTCCTCACCTTCTTTGTGTGGGGGATTTCCAATATCTTGCTCACATTCCACTTCCTTCCCTAAAAGGACGTTGCATGAGTCAGCATCCAACATCAGTTCTGTGGGGTCATAGGGAATTTCCTCCGTTAGATGCTCCAACAAAGCGAAAGCATTATGGTGCACAATCTTCTTCCCCCTGCCAGCCGAATTCTTTGGGCTAGAATTAGGCAACTTTTTAGAAATTCCAGCAATCTTCTCCATAGAACAGATATTGCTAGGATTCCCCACGGACTGGGCTTCCAAATTTGTAGTGTCCACAATCCCATCAGATCTGCCACCTGGGGTATTTTTGAAATTTGAATTTTGAACTTGCTTACCAGCACCTCCACCATGTAAGGCTTGAGTGCCGCCTCCACTAGCTGGTCCGGTCACCTGAGGACTCTTGTTGCTCTTCTCTCTCCACTCTTTCTGGCTGGAGGGCATTTGCTTGTTAAGATTAACGCCACACTGCCCACTTGAATGCCCAAAAACCCTGCAACTGTTGCACTGAGGAGGGCTCCATTCGTATGTAATTTTTTGGTAAAAAACCAGACCGTCATCATCATAAACAGCCACTTGATCCGGGAATTCATAATCAGCTTCTATCTCAACACAGAGCCGGGCATAGGATAGCCGCTCTTGAGTCTTAGTCATCTTATCAGTGACTATCGGCCTTCCCAGGACACTGGCAATCGAGCTCAAGGCCTTCACATTCCAGAAATGAAAGGGGAGGTTGGGAAGGGTAACCCAAATAGGGATGGAGTTCAATTCCACCTTTTCAAGCTTCATCCCTGGTTTCCAAGGCCAAAGGATTAAGGGTCTCCGCTGCACAGTCCATGGCCCCCCCTTCAAGAACTTTGGCCTTATCTTCCTCCAAATTGAACCGAAAAACAAAAAAGCCACTATTAAGGATATTAATATCCACATGCCCAGAAATGCACCATTGTTTTAGCAAGACTTCCTTAACATAAGAAAAACTCGGTCTGCGACCAATGAAGTGCCCAAGAAGGGTGTTCTTCCACTTTGATAATTCTGCCCGTAACATAGCTGAAGAACATTGAGCAACACGGTTGCCCTCAATAAAATTTGGCTCAATAAAACTCAGTTCCAGACCTTCATTATTTAAAGAACTTGAAGAGGACTAAAAAAAAATGCCCAAGATACTCCCTTCTTCACAGCCCCGCCATGTTGAACCAAACCCGAGCCAGCCACCACCACACCACCACCCGAGGAGGAGACCCCACCACCAAAATCACCCCCTGCCGGACCTGAATCACATAAGCCTTCCACAGTACCCCCACCTTCCCCCTCTCCCGGATTGGGAAAAGGAGGAAGACCATTAGCCAAAGCTAATGGCCTGCCGGCCATCACCAAACACTAGCACCAAGAATCCCACTCTCAAATCGCCAGAGCTTCTCTCTCCTCACAAGAAAAAAAAATCCGAACCTTTTCTCTAAAAAGTGTCCTTTACATGGCAAAGTAGGGGCCCCTCAACATCACA
This sequence comes from Telopea speciosissima, assembly GCF_018873765.1. NCBI lineage: Eukaryota > Viridiplantae > Streptophyta > Magnoliopsida > Proteales > Proteaceae > Telopea > Telopea speciosissima. The sequence goes on from NW_025318121.1 coordinate 8,768, forward strand.
TCCACACGTCTAATAAGAGATAAGGACACTTTTTAGAAAAAACCAAACCCAGAAAAGTACATAAATTCCCCCAAATAGCTCCAAACGACCCATCGATTTGGTTCGGACCGGAAAGGAACATATGTCGAAGTACGTATCGATTCGAAGGTCACGACCTTCAACATCGCATCCACACGTCTAATAAGAGATAATGACACTTTTTAGAAAATACAAAACCCAAAAAAAATACATAAATGGCCCCAAATGACCCCAAACGACCCACCCGGTCTGGTTTAAACCAAAAAAAGAACATATGTCGAAATAGGTATCGATTTGAAGGTCACGACCGCCAACATCGTATCCACATGTCTAATAAATGATAAGTACACTTTTTAGAAAATCCTAAGCCCAAAAAAGTACAGAAATGCAACCAAATAACCCCAAATGACCCACCCGGTCGGGCATAAACCGAAAATGAACATATGTCGAAGTACATATCGATTTGAAAGTCCCGACCCTCAACATCGCATCCACACGTCTAATAAGTGATAATGACACTTTTTAGAAAATCCCAAGCCCAAAAAAGTACCGAAATGCCCCCAAATAACCCCAAATGACCCACCCGATTAGGTTTAAACCGAAAATGAACACATGTTGAAATAGGTATCGATTCGAAGATCACAATCGTCAACATTGCATCCACGCGTCTAATAAGTAATAAGGAGACTTTTTAGAAAATCCCAAGCCCAAAAAAGTACATAAATGCCCCAAATAGCCCTAAATGACCCATCGGTCTGGTTTGAACCGGAAATGAACATATGTCAAAGTACGTATCGATTCGAAGGTCACGACACTCAACATCGCGGATCCACACATCTAATAAGAGATAAGGACACTTTTTACAAATTCCCAAGCCCAAAAAAGTACAGAAATGCCCCCAAATAACACCAAACGACCCACCCGGTCTGCTTTAAATAAAAAATGAACATGTGCTAAAATAGGTATCGATTCGAAGGTCACGACCCTCAACATCGCATCCACACGTCTAATAAGAGATAAGGACACTTTTTACATAACACTGAACCCAAAACAGTACAGAAATGCCCCCAAATAACCCCAAACGACCCACCCGATCAGGTTTAAACCGAAAATGAACACAAGTAGAAATAGCTATCGATTCGAAGATCACGATCGTCAACATTACATCCACATGTCTAATAAATGATAAGGAGACTTTTTAGAAAATCCCAAGCCCAAAAACGTACATAAATGCCCCCAAATAGCTTCAAACAACCCATCGGTTTGGTTCGGACCGAAAATGACCATATGTCGAAGTACGTATTGATTCGAAGGTCAAGACCCTCAACATCGTATCCACACGTCTAATGAGAGATAAGGACACCTTTTAGATAATCCCAAGCCCAAAAAAGTACAGAAATGCCCCCAAATAACACCAAACAACCCACCCGGTCTGCTTTAAACCGAAAATGAACATATGCTGAAATAGGTATCGATTCGAAGGTCACGACCCTCAACATCACATCCACACGTCTAATAAGAGATAAGGACACTTTTTAGAAAATACTGAACCCAAAAAAGTACAAAAATGCCCCCAAATAACCCCAAATGACCCACCCGGTCTAGTTTAAACCACAAATGAACATATGCCGAAATAGGTATCGATTCGATGGTCACGACCCTCAAAATCGCATCCACACATCTGATAAAAGATAAGGACACTTCTTAGAAGATCCAAAACCCAAAAAAGCACAGAAATGCCACCAAATAAACCAAAACAACCCATGCGGTTTAAACCAAAAAAAAACAAATGTCGAAATAGGTATAGATTCGAAGGTCATGACCCTCAACATCACATCCACACGTCCAATAAGAGATAAGGATACTTTTTAGAGAATCCCAAACCTAAAAAAGTAGAGAAATGCCCACAAATAACCCCAAACGACCCACCCGGTCTGGTTTAAACCGAAAATGAACATATGTCGAAATAGGTATCGATTCGAGATCACTGCCCTCAACATCGCATGCACACATCTAACAAGAGATAAGGACACATTTTAGAAAATCCCAAGCCCAAAAAAGTACAGAAATGCCCCCAAATAACCCCGAACGACTCACCCGGTCTGGTTTAAATAAAAAATTAACATATGCCAAAATAGGTATCGATTCGAAGGTCACAACCCTCAAAATCGCATCCACACATCTAATAAGACATAAGGATACTTTTTAGAGAATCACAAACCAAACAAGTACAGAAATGCCCCCAAATAACCCCAAACGACCCATCCGGTCTGGTTTAAACCAAAAATGAACATATGTCAAAATAGGTATCGATCCGAACGTCACTGCCCTCAACATCGCATCCACATGTCTAATTAGTGATAACGACACTTTTAAGAAAATATCAAAGCCAAAAAAGTACATAAATGCCCCCAAATAGCTCCAAATGACCCATCGGCGTTATTCGGACCGGAAATGAACATATGTCGAAGTACGTATCGATTTGAAAGTCACGACCCTCAACATCGCATCCACACGTCTAATAAGTGATAAGGACACTTTTTAGAAAATCCCAAGCCCAAAAAAGTACCGAAATGCCCCCAAATAACCCCAAACGTCCCACCCGGTCAGGTTTAAATCGAAAATGAACACATGTAGAAATAGGTATCGATTCGAAGATCACGATCGTCAACATTGCATCCACACGTCTAATAAGTGATAAGGAGACTTTTAGAAAATCCCAACCCCAAAAAAGTACATAAATGCCCGCAAATAGCTCTAAACGACCCACCGGTCTGGTTCGGACCGGAAATGAACATATGTCGAAGTACGTAGCGATTCGAAGGTCACGACCCTCAACATCGTATCCACACGTCTAATAAGGGATAAGGACACTTTTTAGGAAATCCCAAGCCCAAAAAAGTACAGAAATGCCCCCCAACAACACCAAACAACCCATCCGGTCTGCTGTAAACCGAAAATGAACATATACTGAAATAGGTATCAATTCGAAGGTCTCGACCCTCAACATCGCATCCACACGTCTAATAAAAGAGAACGACACTTTTTAGAAAATATTGAACCCAAAAAAGTACCGAAATGCCCCCAAATAACCCCAAACGACCCACCCGGTCTGGTTAAAACAAAAAATGAACATATGCCGAAATAGGTATCGATATGATGGTCATGACCCTCAAAATAGCATCCACACATCTGATAAAAGATAAGGACACTTCTTAGAAGATCCAAAACCCAAAAAAGTACAGAAATGCCCATAAATAACCCAAAACAACTCACCCGGTTTAAACCGAAAATAAACATATATCGAAATAGGTTTCGATTCGAAGGTCACGACCCTCAACATCCCATCCACACGTCCAATAAGAGATAAGGATACTTTTTAGAGAATCCCAAACCTAAAAAAGTACAGAAATACCGACAAATAACCCCAAACTACCCACCCGACCTGGTTTAAATCGAAAATGAACATATGTCGAAATAGTTATCGATTCGAAGGTCACTGCCCTCAACATCGCATGCACACATCTAACAAGTGATAAGGACACATTTTAGAAAATCCCAAGCCCAAAAAAGTACAGAAATGCCCCCAAATAACCCCAAACGACTCACCCAGTCTGGTTTAAACCAAAAATGAACATATGCCGAAATAGGTATCGATTCGAAGGTCACGACCTTCAATATCGCATCCACACGTCTAATAAGAGATAAGGACACCTTTTAAAGAATTCCAAACCCAAAAAAGTACAGAAATGCCCCCAAATAACCCCAAACGGCCCACCCGGTCTGGTTTAAACCGAAAATGAACATATGTCAAAATAGGTATTGATGCGAAGGTCACTACCCTCAACATCACATCCAAACGTCTAATAAGTGATAATGACACTTTTTAGAAAATACCAAACCCAAAAATGTACATAAATGCCCCCAAATAGCTCCAAAAGACCCATCGATCTGGTTCGGACCAAAAATGAACATATGTCGAAGTACGTATCGATTCGAAGGTCACGACCCTCAACATCGCATCCACCCATCTAATAAGAGATAAGGACACTTTTTAGAAATCCCAAAGCCAAAAAAGTTCAGAAATGCCCCCAAATGACCCACTCGGTCTGGTTTAAACCGAAAATGAACATTTGTCAAAATTGGTATCAATTCGAAGGTCACGACCCTCAACATTGTAGCCACAAGTCTACTAAAAGATAAGGACACTTTTAAAGAATCAGAAACCCAAAAAAGTACAGAAATGCCAAAAAAATCCCAAACGACACACCTATTCTGGTTTAAACCCAAAATGAACAAGTGTCGAAAGTGGTATAGATTCGAAGGTCTCGACCCTCCACATCGTATCCACACGTCTAATAAGAGATAAGGACAATTTTTAAAAAATACCAAACCCAAAAAGTACAGAAATCCCCCCAAAAAACTTAAAACGACCCATAGGTCCAGTTCGGACAGAAAATGAACAAATGTCGAAGTACGTATCGATTCGAACGTCACGACCCTTAACATCGCATCCACACGTCTAATAAGAGATAAGGTCAGATTTAGAAAATCGTAAGCCCAAAAAAATACAGATATGCCCCCAAATAACCCCAAACGACCCACTCGGGCTGGTTTAAACTGAAAATGAACATATATCGAAATAGTTATTGATTCGAAGGTCACTACCCTCAACATCGCATGCACACATCTAACAAGAAATAAGGACACATTTTAGTAAATCCCAAGCCCAAAAAAGTATAGAATTGCCCCTAAATAACCCCAAATGACTCACCCAGTCTGGTTTAAATCGAATATGAACATATACTGAAATAGGTATCGATTCGAAGGTCACCACCTTCAACATCGCATCCACACGTCTAATAGGAGATAAGGACACCATTTACAGAATTCCAAACCCAAAAAAGTAATGAAATGCCCCCAAATAACCCCAAACGGCCCACCCGGTCTGGTTTAAATCGGAAATGAACATATGTCGAAATAGGTATCGATTCGAAGGTCACTGCCCTCAACATCGCATGCACACATCTAACAAGTGATAAGGACACATTTTAGAAAATCCCAAGCCCAAAAAAGTACAGAAATGCCCCCAAATAACCCCAAACGACTCACCCAGTCTGGTTTAAACCAAAAATGAACATATGCCGAAATAGGTATCGATTCGAAGGTCACGACCTTCAATATCGCATCCACACGTCTAATAAGAGATAAGGACACCTTTTAAAGAATTCCAAACCCAAAAAAGTACAGAAATGCCCCCAAATAACCCCAAACGGCCCACCCGGTCTGGTTTAAACCGAAAATGAACATATGTCGAAATAGGTATTGATGTGAAGGTTACTACCCTCAACATCGCATCCAAACGTTTAATAAGTGATAAGGACACTTTTTAGAAAATACCAAACCCAAAAATGTACAGAAATGCCCCCAAATAGCTCCAAAAGACCCATCGATCTGGTTCGGACCGAAAATGAACATATGTCGAAGTACGTATCGATTCGAAGGTCACGACCCTCAACATCGCATCCACCCGTCTAATAAGAGATAAGGACACTTTTTAGAAATCCCAAAGCCAAAAAAGTTCAGAAATGCCCCCAAATGACCCACCCGGTCTGGTTTAAACCGAAAATGAACATTTGTCAAAATTGGTATCAATTCGAAGGTCACGACCCTCAACATTATATCCACACGTCTACTAAAAGATAAGGACACTTTTAAAGAATGAAAAACCCAAAAAAGTACAGAAATGCCCCCAAAAAATCCCAAACGACACACCTATTCTGGTTTGAACCCAAAATGAA
>NW_025318122.1:12500-14443 GCF_018873765.1 Telopea speciosissima
AATCAAGGAATGAAAAAAAAGAAGGGAAGGGTCGGGTTTGATAGAGAGAAACCCGAGAGGTGTGGGAGGAGGGTTGTTAAGGCATTAGTTAATTCAGGGGTTTGAGGGAGGTTAGAGAGAGAGAAAATGGTTTTCGACTGGATCGGTGATCCTGGGATGCCGGAGGGATAATGTGCGAGGATTGGGGTGGGATACATACGTTTAAGGGTGGGACACAAAGATGTTGGGGGGGCAGCGGGGTCCACCAGAGAGACGTTAGGTGTTGAGATATGGTTAACAAGGTTGTGAACGTGGGGAGTTGATGAGGGTTGAGTGGATAACTGAAGGAGATTAGAACGTGGTTGTCGTGTTTGAATGGGAGAGGTAACTACCAAGTGGTTTGATGGGATCGCAATTCCTCGAGGCTGAGCTGGCGTCGGTTGAGGGTTCAACGGCTGCCGGCGGTGCTGGTTCTGTGATGGAGGAGGTGGAGCAGCCCGAGTGCTTGGCTTTGGGAAGATGATCGTAGCAGTTTCAATGAGCCGAGGATCCGGAGAAGAGCGCGGAGGTGGGGTTGAAAGTGCCTGCATATAAAAGCTTCTAGATTAGGACCTCAAGTGGCAAAAACAAAGTTTGGGGTTGCAGAGGAGGAAGAAGAAGGAGTAGGGACGGTGATGGGGTGGTTTTTTTTTTTTACAATTACCACCCTAAAAGGGCATTTTGGTCCTAGAAAATCCGTGACAACGGCATACTGTCACGACTAACCCTCTCCTGAAATGTAACGGTGGGGGCCAGTTAGTTATTAGTATGCAACAATGGAGGGTAATAATTATTTGAAAGTTTTTAGGGGGATAATAGTAGATATCAAAGTTTTTGGGGTGATAATTGTAAAAAAACCCTTTTTTTTTTTGTGGGAAAATTTATCCATTAATTAGCGTTAAAATACTAACAAACTGGGGTTAAGTGAAGCCAAGTTTGAAAGTAGGGGAGGTCTAAGTAATGGTCAGAAACACAGGAGAGGTTCCCTGAATTGTCAAAAAGTTCCAGGGAGGTCAGAGTAATTTACTCTAAAAGTATTATATTTTTTGATAGGTAACCTTTGTTACTCATTTTCTGTCACTTGGTATAGGCCGGATTCTCTTGTTCTTTTGACATTTTTGTTTCAAGGATTTGGAATCTTTTTTGATCATGTTACCGTTCTTTGTTGTAGGTCCAGACATATGCTTTGGAAGGCTGAAAATGTTGATCATTGTCTGAGGTATTTCTTTGTCATTCATCTCTCTTTTTATTGTTTATAACAGGAAGCATATTTGGACATTGTTGATTCTGGGAAAAATGCATCTCGTATGATAGGGTATGCCCTGCTTGGGTGGTTGTTTTCATTGACCAAGATTCTACCACTTTTTTATGGGAAAAACATCCTAAAAACCTAAGCTGGAAGTTGTATCCACTTGGTGCTCGGTTCCTTCTTGGCCTTGGTTCAAGTGGATCAAATAGGCTTGAGCCCAGATTCGGGCTGATCCCCTTAAGGCCTGCATCAACGCCCTAGCATGAGCTGGCACATATACCGACATTGGGAAACCTGAATAATAAAACAGTCGGGAAAGGATCCATGCAAAAGAGGATTGGCTGAAATTAGATATGAAGATAGAAATAAAAAATATACCAACTATACAAACTAACTACATTAAGAGGGCCGACCTCTAGTGCATTGACAGTGAACAGGACACTTAAACCTGAGACAGTAAAAACTCACAAAGTGAGAAGGTTCTATGCACAACAGAACTACACAAGATCTAACCATATATGCTATGGAATAAAAGATGCAACGAATCAAGATGAGAAAAAAGGCACTTACATAGAATGATTAATAGTGGCACATTACAGGATGAATAAGGTTCTAAACATTTAACCTGTGAAACCCAACAATCAGCGAGAACAATAAACATTAATTTGATGTGCCA
>NW_025318123.1:0-14333 GCF_018873765.1 Telopea speciosissima
GAAGGATGACACTGGAATAATAGAATTTTCAAGCCATGCTTGCCATCGGTTATGGGAGAACTTTCCCTGTTCAACAGCTGGGATAGTTGTGGGTGAGAGACCCGGGGCTGAGAAAACCCATCCCTACACCCTTTCTCTCATCTTCTATCACCCACCTGTATCTCAAGTTCCCTTTTCGTTTATTTCTTTTTATTCTCTGTTGCTGTTTGAAAATTTCTGCCCCTTTGATTGTGACTGCTGCAAGCCCCTGTTGCTGTGAAGAAGGACACTTACTGTGCTGTTGAAGAGCTACTCCTAGAACTAGATCAGGACCACTCAAATCCTTGCTGTAGTTGGGACTTTCTTCTGCAGAGCTCGATCTCCAGTTGGTGTCTATTCTAAGACCTGTTCTCTGCAGGGTTTTTAGGGTTTGTTCTGTTCTTAGAGAAGACCACTCAATCCCTGTTGTGGCCCTCGCATAGGATAACCTTCTGCGGTCAGCTGTTAACTTATTCGTGAACATAGGTTGGCCAACCAAACTAGCTAATCGACCAAGAGAACTAACTCCCCACAAATAAATCTGTAGAGCTGGAAACCTGACCCACACTGGGATCGAGCTCACTGATATCTCCAAACTCACATCTGGTGGCCACATTTTCAGACTCAAGGGCTTGCCGTCATAAGTCCAGGACCCCAGATCTAAAATAGTTTGATGAGCTTCAGAGCTCTGAAAGTCAAAAATAAAAACGCCCGGTGTTCTAACCAAATATCGAGCTTTCCATCTTGCTGCCATCCCTGCCCGAACAGAAGGAAGAGGCCCTGCCAATCTCTTTCTCCCCTCCTGCTAGGGGGGCTCAATTGCACACACAAATATCTTGGTCTCCCATGCTGCTGCCTCTGCAATCCCTCACTCAAGCTAGGGTTTGACCCCTTTTATGACGTGCTGCTATGTCTGTTTTATTTTCACTGTGAACAACCAAGATTTTCTCTATCAGTCTTTGTTTGAGATTTCTATTTATTGCTGCTACTTCTGAATCCCTACTGTGATTAGTCTAAGCTCTCTCTCTTCCTGTTCAAGCATTATTTTCAGATTTGTTTGATTGTTTCTCCTACCTAAGCCTGAGTTTTCTCACCTGAGTTTATTGGAGTTTGACGACTATAATTTGGACTGTTATCTTCGGTATACAGTTTTACATTAGAATCCCACTGATCCCAAGGATATCCCACCCTTTACTGAGTCTCACAGCAGTTCCATTGAAGAAGACAATAAAATTCTTTATTCATCAAATCGTGGGAGCCTTGGCTCTTACAATTCTTTAAATAAAAAGCAAATAAAACTCAGTTTCCTACTAGGAAACGGAAAACAGTTGTACAGCCACTAGGAATAAGAAATAAAAGCCAAAAGAGGACTCTCCAATGTGAGAGGAGTCCTATGACAACCAGAACTTTAAATTAAAAGCAACTAAATAACTAGTCAACAGCTAGCCACGATTTTGGCTGATGGTCCGTCCCAAATCCCAACTGCCATTCACCTAAAAAGGCTAGTAATGTCTGTTTGGAAAATCAAATTTAAAAGGCTTTTTAAGCTCTGTTAGCCTTCCAGGCCCTTAATGCCTGTTTGCCTCACTTGCAGTAGAAGGTTTTAAATTCCCCTGCATCAATTGGTCCACACTGTTTAATTGTATTACCCTGTACCTAAGGGCGTCAATCGGTTCGGTTTCGGTTATTCGGCTTGGTTTAAGAAACAAAATGTATAAACCAAAACCGAACCGAACCGAACCGAGAACAGGAATACATTTCAAAACCAAAACAAACCGACTCGGTGGTTTTAGTTTTTATTCGTTTTGTACTCAACTTCTTAGTGGGCTTTAATTTGGTTTTGTATTCGGTTTAAGTCCTATTTTAAATGTTTGGAGCAACTTTTTTACATCTGTACCAATAAAAAACCCTTAATTGTTACGATAATAGTCCACCAAACTTTTCCCAAACACTAAAATGGAAAAGAATTTATCATCCACATTTGATTAAAAAAAAGTAAACTAGTATAATTTTATATGGTTCCTTATTCGGTTTGAAAATAGGTTTCGGTTCGGTTTAACGGTTTTAGGTATGAAACTGAAACCGAACTGAACCTAACCTAGAAAAGATTCCAGCTTTGGAAACCAAAACCAAACCGATTTATTTTGGTTCGGTTTTAAACAGCCGGTTTCGATTCTAAAATGACACCCTGCCTGTACCAGAGCACATTCCAGCCCCACAAATCCTCATTTAACTTCCCAGAAACCCTATTTTTCACCTTACATCCATGACCCTTAAGCCTAAAGCCCCAAATTTCCAGCACTCGTAGAAGCAACAGGATTCTGTTTTCTAAATTAACAGAGGCCATTTTCAGCCAATTTCTCCAAACTGATTAAATCGTTATGATTGTTAATTTACCTTAACGTGGACCGAAAATTAATTTGGTACCCAAGTCCTACATCATCCAAAACCTACCTGCTCCTTCTTGCTTTCCATATTTCGGATCAAAGGACTCGGGACTCCATGCCTCCACTTGCATGCAATTCAAGTGTTTTGTAGAACTTGATTCTTCTTTTGATGCATGCAGAGGATTCTCATTCAGATGGAGAAAAAGCATATAACAACATTTCCTAACTACCAACCTACCCCTCGATCTCCAAATCTTTTTTACCCATTCTTAAAATTTGCTCACTGATCTCACTAATAATGCAACACCCTATTGCCCAACTCTTACAAACATCAACAGTAACACAGAGAAATTAAGTAAACAGTTTGGATCTGGCATTGCATAATTAACTGACATTTTGACGAAAGGGAAAAGTAACAAGGCTGATGAAGTAAACGCATATGGGTTCCCATCCCCAACCCCACCCCGCCCCGCCCCACCCCACCCCACCCCACCCCATAAAAAGGGGAAAAGAAATATTGATGTTAGTCTTCACATCGCCACCTGGGGGGAGGAAGAAGAATCACGACCAAGCATGTAATAATAATCTACATGGTGAGACTTAAGATCACTAACCTTTTGAACACGTCCAGTTATTGCAACTAAGCGGCTTTTAATTTGGCGGACACGTTCCAAATTGAGAGTACTAATTTTTGAAGTTAGCTTATCTAAGGCTGGGTGCGCTTCTAGCTCCAATGTCCTTGCCTGAGCGCAGAATTAGAAGACAGAATCAGCAACGAAATATAAATGTTAAACAACAAAAACAGCGAAGGAAAAGAGTGGAAAAGATTATGAACCCAATAAGTAGCGTAGATTTATTTACTTCATTATCCAAGCAACTGCAAGCAGCCTCTAGACAAGCTTCCAATGCGACAAACTCAAAGGGGAGAACCCTCGGCCCGTCCCTGTTCTCGAAGCTTTGTTTATCGTCCGCCTTAGCACCCTCATCTGACTCCTGAAGTTGCTGAAAGCTCCCAGAACAATTTGGAGGGCTCACACTGCTCAAGCGCGGCTCCTCCGAATCATACAATTTGGGCCAGTCTGCATCGTCACCGCTGACCCTACCTTCCTTCGGAGTAATAATATTAAACACAATCAACGGCACGGAAAACCAGTCAAACCAAAGTAAATGAACACTCGAAAAAATAAAAAGGAACAATACTCTTATGCATCTATCAAACGTGTTAAATAATTTAGAAGGAACTACCCCAGTAGAAGACTAGCAGGGCTAAAAACCTCCTGGAATTTGGATCTCATTATTTTTTCAAGAGGGAGGGGAAACAAAATGAGTGAGAAGAAACAGAGGGCATACAAGAAGACGATATATATCTAATTGTAATATTAACTGTAAATTAGTGAATGTAAAACCTGTGTGGATATGGCGTGGTGGAGCCGTAAGAGACGGCGCTGGAGCTCATCGACGAAGGGCGTGACAGAGGGATCTCTGGAATTGAGGAGCAGAACTTCCTGGGCAGTGATGATGGCCTTAATGTGCTCCAGGTTGATGACGATGGCTTTCTCTCGACCAAGAACGGTGGATGGATAAGAGAGGAGAGGATCCAGGATGCGGAGGTCTCGGGCTGGGAGGCCCGTCCGGCGCTTGATAGAGTGCTTCCCAGCTTCCACGACTTGGGCTTGCCCAGTAGCATCTAGGAGGAGCCAAGTTCGAAACCCTACAGCTCCTTTCTTCCTCAGTCCACCACTACCACCGCCGGCGTTAGTTCGAGACACTTCGGGCTCGTCGTCGACAGGGGTGACATCTAACTTGGACGAAGGTTGAGGTTCTCTCATCTTATTTTCCCCGTAGCACACTCCACTGCAACCTCACGGCTCTGGCCTCTGGGATTCAGTGAACTCTAGATTGTGAATAAGTGCGTAGGTCATTCACTATCACTGCGGTATCTGTCAAATTCTTGAAGCGGCAGAGGATCGGATCGGTGAATGTCCAACTCCAGCTGAGTTCTAAAAGTGGGAAATACTGAAAAAGTGAAAATCCTCGTCCATGGGCTATGGGTTATGGGCTTTGGGCATGGTTCGATGGATCGGGTTCGGATTGGTGGAACCGACCATTTTGTAAGCGTTTTTCACAATGGGATTAAACGGAGGGATGGGGTAGGGAAATGTAGAGTGAGAGTGAGAGAGGGAGAGGATGAGTGAATTTTTTTCGTGTCCTGTTCCCTGTCCGGTACAGTGATCCAGTTCCTCTTATAGGGAGGTAGAAATGACACTTTAACCTCTCTCGGGCAATGTGTTCAGGCAAAGGGTTAGGTCGTCATTTCCCACCCCCCTATGAGAGCAACTATACCATTGTACGGGCAACGAACATGAGATGATAATGGGCCAACGGCCTATGGCGGGCTGAGGCCAGAGAGGGTGGGACTAGGAAAAAAAAACCAAGAGTCTCTCTCACGGCTGCAACCCATTCTTTTTAAATAAAATAAAAAACAGAACTTCAACTAAGGGGGTGGGGTTGCGGGGAAGGGGCGGATACAGTGGAGGGAGGAAAAGACGACTGTGTGTGATGAGGGTGGGTGTTGTCGTGTTCAAAGAAGAAGAAGGCGGGGTTGCAGGGCTGAGGGAAATGGATTGTAGGGAAAGGAAGGGGCGGGTACAAGGGAGGAAGGAAAGGCGGTGGGGCGAGAGTGGGTGTTGTAGATTGTAGTGGTCGGAGAAGCAGAAGAAGAAAGACGACGGAAAAAAAAAAAAAAAAAACCGAACAGAATAAATAAAAAAATTTGTTAAATATTCATCAGTGGGTCCCACTAATAGGTTGTGGGCTTAAAAAAAGAAAAAAATAGAGAATTTAGTGGAAGAGGTTGCCTTTCTCATCTCTGCCATGTGTTGGCTCCCTAATGTTGTAGGACAATAAGTACTCTCCTTGGCCTAGGAGATGATCAAGACTTTTTTTTTTTGTTTAATGAAAATAAGGCTAATATATTAAAGCAAAAGGAAAGTCTACACATCAATGTGCCTTGTTCCTAATAGCATATCGGGTTAGAGATCGTAACGTATTGGTTTTGGTAGTGGGAGATAGGTATAGCTGAGAAGTTCGATGTTAGTTCAACTAGTCCAAAAAAATCAGTAGCTAAGTTCCAAGATATGCACATATATCCTTGGGGGTTCAAAATCCTACTGAGATTATGATTTGTAATCCAGATTTCCTTAAGATGGATTCCATCCTTGAGAGCGTGTTTTCACCCCTGCCAGATTTTGTCAGCTCAGCCTCCTTTGTATCGGTTGAACACGAAATTCTTGCAGATGTTAAAGCACTTTGGCCATCTAACAAAAAGCTATAAGCCCAACCTGTTAGTCCCATATATGGTTTAGAAAGGCCTGTGCAGCAGAGAACAGGGAATTAAACCTCATTGTTAGAGACATGGTGGAAAACTGGAGTACTTTGTATGTTCAGATTTTGAACTAAAGTTGTTGAAGCAAAGTTATGAGGAAATAAGTTTAAATCAGCTTGTATGAACTGGGTGGATTTCTACTTTAGAGGGTAGGGCCTCCTAGAAGAAGAATGAGACAAAGAAGAGAAATAGCATTCAGTAGCTCCTTCATTAACAAAAGGGCCTCTCTTATATAGGCGAAGCACAGATTATTCCCCACTACGGTTTACCCTAATATTCCCTTAGCTTTTACACAATACCCTGATATTCCCTCTTCCTTCCAGCTCATACATAATCCTTGAGTGTAACGGCTCTCACCCTCTTCCTCTCACTTTTGCGTATAGGTGGTGCCCTATCCACTTCACTGGCCAAGTGTCCCTCGGGATTCATAACATTGCCATCCTCTGCGAAAGGAACCTTGTCCTCAAGGTTCAGGGTGGGGTACAAACGGCGGAGGGTAGTGACATCCTTCCATGAAGCCTCTTCAAGGGGCAAATCCTGCCATTGGATTAGAGCCTGGGTGATCTAGTGGTCTCGTTGGTTGACTCTACGCATGTCCAATATAGCCATTGGAGTAGGTTGAGCATCCTCGGCTGCCACTGTGAGAGGAAGTGGAATAGTTGACGTTGCCATATCCCCCACACACTTCCGTAGGAGAGAGACATGGAATACTGGATGAATCCGAGCAGTGTCAGGGAGTCCCAGTTTGTATGCCACTTTCCCAATCCGTTCTATCACCTGGAAGGGTCCAAAAAACCTACGGCCCAGCTTCTGATTCAAGCGCAGTGCAGTAGAATTCTGTCGGTAAGGCTGGAGTTTGACAAACACCCAGTCGCCGATGTCAAACTATTTATCCACCTTGTGTTTGTCAACCTGCTCTTTCATTCGATTCTAAGCCCTCAGTAAATTAGCTCGGAGGATGTGTAAAACCTGCTCACTAGACTGCAATTCATGATCAATTGCTTCCAGGGTCAAGGTTCCAGGGATGTAGCATGATAAGGTGGGGGGACAAAGACCATATAATGCCTGGAAAGGCGTCATACCTGCCGTTGTATGATAAGCGGTGTTGTACCAGAATTTTGCCCAGGGAAGGAACTTAACCCACTGGCTGGGTTCGTCGAGGACAAAGCTGCAGAGATACATTTCAAGGTAGTAATTTAAAGCCTCAATCTGGCCGTCGGTCTGTGGGTAGTATGCCATGCTCATTGATAGGGTAGTGCCCTGGAGACGAAATAATTCACGCCAAAATCTGCTAAGGAACAAGGGGTCTCTGTCACTCACAATGGACCGTGGTAGTCCATGCAATTTAGTGATATGAGTGGAAAAGAGCTCTGCAACCTTGTTATTGGTGAACCTAGTAGGCAATGCACAGAAGTGAGCGTACTTAGAGAGACGGTCGATAACCACCAAAATAGTAGTTTTGCCATGTGAAGCTGGTAAGCCGGTGATAAAGTCCATGGCTATGTCTTCCCATACTTGCTCCGGTATTGGGAGGGGTTGAAGGAGACTCGCTTGGGAGGAAGTTGAAGCTTTGACCTGCTGGCAGATGTGGCATTCAGCCACATAATGCTTGACGTCCTGACATAGCCCCTTCCAATAGAAGTTAGCCGAGATTCTGTAGAGGGTACGAAGGAATCCTCCGTGACCGCCGGTGGGGGAGGCGTGAAACTCTCTCAAAAAAACCTCTCGAAGTGGTGAAGATGCAGCTAGGACCAGCCAGTGTTGGAAGAATAGCAACCCCTCTTTTAATGAATAACTGCTATATGTTGTTGGGTCATTGCGCAGGCCAGTGCAAATGGTACGACAACTCTGCCTCAGGGGATGGATCATCTGGCGGGACGTCAAGCAGGTCCGTCGCTGAGCTCTCTGGTGTGTCGGAGGTAGGCGACGCTTCTTCATCATATTTCAGAAGAAAAAGCTGTCGAGTATTGCAGCGATGTTCGGGTGAGTAACGCTTATCGCAGTTGTAACAGAGGCCTTTCTCTCGCCTCTGTTGCATCTCGATAGGCGTCAGTTGCTTGATCGAAACTTGAGGGCCTACCGGGGTAGCAGAAGGAACCACAGTGATGCTTGTTGTTGAAGGGGTTGGCAGCAGAGGGCTGTGGAATGTGGAGCTATGGGTAGAGAGAGATGGTGGTTTGCACGACTCAACGAATTTGGCCTCTTGCAGCCTCGCTAGACCCACCGTCTGGGCCATAGTAGTCGAACGGAATGCCAACACCTTATTGCGAATCTCGGTGCGAAGACCAGAGATAAAGCAACTGATTAAAAATAAAGGGGAGACATTCTGGGTGCGATTTGTGAGAGCTTCAAATTGAGATTGGCACTCAGATACTGTAGAAGACTGGCTGAGTTTGGCCAGAGCGCCCTGGGGGTCTTCAAATTCGGAGGGACCAAAGCGCAGCTCTAGGGCTCAAGTGAATAGTGGCCAGGTGGTAAACTGGGTGGTGCGAGACATACATTGGAACCATTGGAGGGCGGGGCCATCCATATGTAATGATGAGATCTGAAGTCGTTGTTCATCGGTCGTCCTGTGGTAGTCGAAGAACCTCTCGGCTTTGAAAATCCATCCCACTGGGTCGATTCCATCGAATCTGGGGAATTCCAAACGGATCGCTCGAGTCTGAAATGCCGAGGTTGGAAGTGGTAAGATTGGGCTAGGGTGGTTTGCCACACGGTTTGCTTGGCTGGAGAATGCTTCAGGGGTTGAAGATGGAGTTTCCAAGGGGGGTGGAAGACGAAGGGCTTGCTCTAGGCATCCATCCATGGTGGTGAGGCGAAGGACGAGTTTTGATATGAGTTTCTGTTGGGAGGTAAGTGTGGCTTGAAGGGAGTCTAGCCGGCCACCGTGCTCTTTCGTTGCTTCTCTCAGGGTCTTCACTGCTTCATCGAGCTGACGGAGCCGCGTACCTTCAGCCATGACGATCACCGGAGTGCAACGGTAGTACTCTCAGTGAAAGCACCAAATGGTATGAACTGGGTGGATTTCTACTTTAGAGGGTAGGGCCTCCTAGAAGAAGAATGAGACAGAGAAGAGAAATAGCATTTAGTACCTCCTTCATTAACAAAAGGGCCTCTCTTGTATAGGCGAATTACAGATTATTCCCCACTACAGTTTACCCTAATATTCCCTTAGCTTTTACGCAGTACCCTGATATTCCCTCTTCCTTCCAGCTCAAACATAATCCTTGAGTGTAATGGCTCTCACCCTCTTCCTCTCACTTTTGCGTATAGGTGGTGCCCGGTCCACTTCACTGGCCACGTGTCCCTCAGGATTCATAACATCAGCCATCCACCGAGAAATGTTTGAGAGGACCACAAGAGGGTTAGCCTTAAACCATATATTACTTTGTTTCTTACATCCCAAATAAAATAACAAGTTATTGTGAAAAGAGAAAAAAAAAACCATGTAGCCGATGGATAATCCAAGACTTTAGAGTCGAGAAGGGAAGCACAGAGCTGTGCAAGAGAGGAGATATTAAGGTGCTCTGCTCTCAGTCCGAGGGGCCCAGATACGCTTAGTCCATTCACAAGTTAGAAAAAGATGTCAGTGGGTTTCAACACAAACACCACAGAGAACACAAGTAGGCTCAATCGGCATCCATTGTGAGATAGTAGCCTTGACAGGTAAACCTGCATTTAAGACACACCAAAAAAATAGCTTAAATCTCAGATGAATCTCGAGTTTCTAGAAAAAATGCCACCATTTGGAAAGAATTGGTCTTTTTTGTAAAGGGGCATATAGGTAATTGGCGGCCTGTCGAGTGGAGAAATTCCTTGATTTTGTTAAGGAGCATCTCCACTAATCCTCAGAGTCTGAAATAAGCACCTTGGAAATTTCAGAGATAAAAGATTGAGGAAAATAATTAAATAACAACTGAAAGTTCCAAGAACGGTTAAAAATAAAGTCACTTACCATGCTAATGGATGTGCATTTGAAATCTTCAGGAATGCAGTGGTGGTGGAGGGTGGGTACCCAGGGGTCATACCAACAGAACGTACTTTTTCCATTCCCTACTTTTTTCCAAATTAAGGATTTTAAGACTGGGAGTAAAGATGTTAGGCTATTCCAGACCCAGGAACCCCTTTTTTCATGACAGCAAGGTCGAAAGCAGAAGTTTTCAGATTATACTTTGATTTCAGGACTCTAGCCCAAAGAGAAGATTCCTCAGTAAGTAATCTCCAACCAAGTTTTAGAATAAGAGTCTTATTGTGAATGGTAGATTTGAGGAGTCCCAATCCCCCCTGAAGGACAAGGGTGCAGATTTTGTCCCAGCCAATAAGATGAGCTCGCTTTTTATTTGCAGAATCATTATTCCAAAACCTAAGGTAGAGAGAGTCTAAGATCAAGACTTGTTTTTCTAGGGGTTTTCATATATTTTTTTAGCCTATTCAACCTTATCCATGAGATGACAAATTCTTCCTCAGTTGGTCGATGCCTTGCTGATAGAGTGCAAGCTCAAAGAAGGTCATGGGTTTGATTCTTCTAAAAAAAATTTGATTCATATATGCTGATTTAGATCAAAATAGGATTGGAATTAGGGACAATGACGGTTGGAATAAATCCCTTCAGGTTTGACAAAAACCTTAGAAGAAAACCACACAGAACTTAGAACACGATGAATCAATTAATATAATGACATTAGAGCATACCTTGTATACAGGTATATTGAAGAAGACCTCATAGAACTTCCTTATGATGAACACGATCAAAACCTTTGGTTTGGATCTTCCTCATTCTTCTTCTCCCACTTGCACCTCTCTTTTCTTGAAGGAAAGAACAAAGAATGAAACTAAAGAAACTGTTGTTGACCCTAATCCTTATCCACTCCACAATGGAAAAGATTAGAATGCCCCCATTAACCTTAAAGTGAAACCAAATCAGGTTTTTGCCCATACACCCACACCAACAGGTAGGGTAAAATTAATTAAGCACACCAAAGATAAATTGGCTTGAAAACGTATAGCCTTGTCAACTTCAAGGTTATAGCGATTTTTGTGTTCAAAAACTCCATTTTATTAAGTAGTGACAAAACAGTTGCGTTGATGGATAATTCCTAAATCAATGAAATATAACGAAAGAGAAATAACTTAAAACCCATTATCTGTCTGAACTTGTTTAACAAAATAGTTAAATTGAGTTTTCACCATTGTAATAAATTCTCAAGAAGAGTTTGACTGTCAGAGTGGTGATGCATAAGAAAAATCCAAGTGCAGTGCAACGCAAATGATCATAAACAACAGTAAAAAAGTATTGGGCAGTAGAGATAGATGTAGTAGAAAAATCACCCAAAGTATCACAATGTATAAAGAGAAATGGGTAATTACTTCATTCGGTATGCACTGGAAAAGGTAGACGAGATTGTTTCGCAATGGGACAAATATCACAATGTGCATAAAAAATAGAAATATCATAAACATTTCGAGATAAACTAGTTTGAGGAAAACGAAAAGGATGTCCCAAACACCAATGCCACATGTCAAAAGTAGTGGTAGTACTGGAAACAAATGAAGGAGGATGACAGTGAGGACCATAAAAGGAAAGACCAGCATATTGTTTAGCAACCTCAATCGCCTACTTCGTGTTGATGTCCTGAAAAACACAGAATTAAGGAAAAAAGACAACGACACATTGTAGAGATTTTGTAAGTTTGATGATGACATAAATAAAATTACAATGTAAGTCAGAAAACAGAAAGCACGTCACAAAGTTGAGGAGAATAAGATAAATGACAAGTCCTTGTGTGTGACATAGTAACAAATGGGATTAGAGTGATCATGAGGATGAACATCAAATAGAAAATGCAGAAAGTGGGTGATATGATCAGTTGCACCCCTATCAATGATCCATAAAGATGAAAAAAAAAATAGATCGAAGAACAACAAGTGAGCTCACTGACGAGGTTGGTAACAAGTTGGTGACTTCCAAGATTGAGAAATTGTATAAATCGTTGGTACTGTTCAGTTGTTAATGATGGGCTTGAGCTAGTAGCGGAAATAAAAGTCACAATGACAGAGAAGGAACCTGAAAACGTTGGTCTGGGAAGAATACCAGTGTTCGAACTTGTGTACTTTGGAGGAAAATTAACCATGAAGTTTAATCAACGAGCTTTGTTGTGACCCTTATGTCCATAATAATCACAGTTAAGACGTGGTCGTTAATTACCAAAAGAATGACTTGAACAACCATAATTGCTTTTTTGTAGCAGCAAGAGCAACAACGTTGGATAGAGTAGAAGCATAATGAACATTTTGCAGTTCCTGTTGTCTCTCTTCTTGAAGAACCATGGAATACACTTTGCTGATATTTGGAAGAGGCGCAATGGCTAAAATATTCTTACTACTAATGGCAATGTAACTTTCATTGATTCCCATCAAGAATTGAAATACCTTTTTTTCTATTGTTGCTGATGAGTCATAAATCTCCTAACCAACCAGAGGTCGCCATGTGGATGTGCTGAGACCAAATCCCAAGTCTGAGCTGAGCCAAATAGTTCACCCGGATAGATTCGACATTTAATTTCTCGCCTAGTCGAGCACCTAGGCCGAGCACCCGGTGCGCGGCGCTACACTGGGCGAGGAGCAAGAGAACGATCTCCCCAACGTGGCCAAGTTCCATGGCTGAGGCTCAGGCCTGTCGAGCCCTGAGCCGATCCCACACAAGTCGGCCATAGATAGAGTGCCATGACTCGGCCGAGCTCCCGCATGACTGAAGGAAATTTACATGACACATACATCGAGGCCAAGGCTGAGCACTGAGGCCCCGCCCGTCAGAGGCCGAGCACCAAGGCCACGGCCGCCCAGGGCCGAGCACTGAGGCCACGGGCACCCGAGGTCGAGCACTGAGGCCATGGCCGCCCAGGGCCTAGCATCGAGGCCACGACCGCCCGAGGCCGAGCGCTGAGGCTATGGCCTCCCAGGTCCGAGCACGGAGGCCACGGCCGCCAGAGGCCGAGCCCTCCACAGAAGCTACCATAACGCCCCATCGGGGATCACGGTGCCACGATAACACAACCTGAGAATCACGGGATAGGGATCGAGCCACGATCCCACAAGATCCTGAATCGCTCTCCAATAAGGACTCTTACTTTAGTGAGAGTCCGACCCCGAAAATAACTCTCCACTCCGCTCAGCCTGGAAGAGCCCTACCAACAGAGGACTCTTACCATACAAGGACTCCTCCAACCGCCTCATCTCATCCTATAAATGCCCAGGTATGGAGCTCAAACGCTCATCTGACTTTTTACTAGCTGTTACACTGTTGCACTGGAGACCTGACTTGAGAGTCGGAGAATCCTAGGCCGGAGCCACACCGGCTCTCTGGCACTCACTCGGTTTTTTGCAGGCTCATCCGTGGGCGGACCGGGCAACAGAGGTTTTCACACGCAATAGTTGCAGCTTCATTAATTCCTTTAAACCTCCATAAGAACACTGAGGAACGAGAAAAATAGAATCCAATTCATCCCAAAGTGCCTCTAATTTGTTGAGGTACATTTAAATAGAAGACTAGCCTTGATTGTGATTACCGATTGTCCTCTTAAGATGATAT
Organism: Telopea speciosissima; assembly: GCF_018873765.1. Lineage (NCBI taxonomy): Eukaryota > Viridiplantae > Streptophyta > Magnoliopsida > Proteales > Proteaceae > Telopea > Telopea speciosissima. Next base: position 13,379 of record NW_025318123.1, read on the forward strand.
ATATGAGTGAATCGCTCATCAAGATCGGCCTAAAATTAACGAGCAATATCGATAAAGGCCACAAATGATAATAAATCTGACAAGGTAGCATTTAAGCAACCATGACAAAACCATGTATTTGCATCTAGTCCAAGCATCGGCCTCTAATAATAGGGATGAGGGTAATGGGAAAAATAAAAAAATCGATATGTACCCGGTCAACAAACACAAGCAATTTTTCCCTTCTTGAGTGAACCTAATAGGAAGCAAACAAATAGAGCAATATGGAGCAATATATATTGAACACAATGAAGGTAATAACCAAGCTCCCAAATCAACAATTCAATGCATCACAAGCACACACATGAACACCATCGATTTTTAACGTGGAAAACCACCTCAATGAGAGGAGGAAAAATCATAGGACCGTAGTCCACCAAAATTTCACTATCTCCAAATAATGGGAATACACAAGAGTCTTCTCTAATAAAGATTAGAGGTATACAACCATTCCAAACATCAAGAACAATATATCATTAGCATCTATAATCAATAAGATGAACTCCAAAAGAGGAATGAAAGAAAAAAAGGAAGAGATCTCACCAAAACAAGGGCAACTAGAACGTAGTTATTGGACTGAGTTAGAATAATCAAATAAACAATCACAACCGTTCAGCATTAAGATCTATGTCTTACAAATCTACTGTCCAAACATCAGCTCAAATGGACCACAAATGACCATCCGATCGAGCTCTCAAAGTTGACTGCGTAGAGCCTCTAAAACCAAAAAACTGTTCACCTCCTCCTTTCTTCTTCTCTTCTTTTCTCACACGACCAATCACTCTCTTTTGCCTCAATGAGACAAAAAATGAGGTAAAACCTCATTAAACAAATCACTGGATAAAAATGCCCTTCATATGGGCTTTACCCCTAATGGGCTTCACCAAAAAATCTTTAAGCCATCCTCCACATGGAG
>NW_025318124.1:0-14304 GCF_018873765.1 Telopea speciosissima
GATATCTCAAGTTGAATTTGGACTGTCCAGAGCCCTCCAAATGGAATCTTTCGGGTACAAGAAATGTAACTTCTAATAATTCTGTTAAGGCCCCTGCAATCTGAACTTTCGCTTCACTTTGTCCCCAACCGACTGTCAATAATTACAAATAAACCCCTATAGATCATTTTCGTGCTTCGTTACGGAAACGGCCGTAACTTCTTCGTTTCAACTCGGAATCATGTGCCGTTTAAATCGTTGCGAAGCTGACTCAATGGGCTCCGCATCCAAGCCATTAACACCTTTAAACACCTTAAAAACATTTCCTTAGTATCATCTCCTCCATTTTCACAAGAATTCACCTAAAACCTGAAAAGCATAAGAAAACACCGAGTAACTCTGTCCAATATGGTAAAATGTATGCTTTATGCCCTAAGATTTCACACATAAATGTGCTCATCAAGAGACTGCAGATAGACATGGCGGAAATGCGACAACTCATGGCACAATTGGTGCATTCGGTTTAGGAAATTTCCAAGGGAGGATTTGCGTCAAGACCTGCAGATCAAGAAGTAAGAAGAACCACACCCGCAATTCCCAAAACTTCGGTCATCATACTAGTAGAAGAAGGAGATGACAGTCGATCTTTGGACCCCCCTGAGATTGAAAGGGAAAAGAAGATGAGAGAGAAGGTTGCAAAACTCGAAGTGGCGGTCAAAGATAAGGGAAAAGAGAAAGATGAAGAGGAGCTGGTATTCTTTCCTAAAGGAAAAATCCCAGAGGACTTTGAATGGAAATTGGATAAATTCGACGGTTTAGGGGACCCTAGGGCTCATCTCAAGATTTTCGCTACCATTGCTAGGTCTTGGGGACTTCTAGAAAACCAGATGGGGCAGGCATTTCTATACTCCTTGCCCGGCTCCGCACTGTGATGGTTGACCCAACTAGATCATACTCAGACCCAGTCATGGGCATCAGTGGTGAAGGCGTTCACAAAATAGTATTCGTATAATACTGAGATGGACATTACTTGGAGGGAGTTGGAAACCTTGAGGCAAGAGTCAAATGAGATGAGGTTCAGAGAGAAGGCTGCGAAGAGGTGGAATCGTCCTAATGAAGAAGAACAGGTAGAGACCTTGTTGGAGAATCTATATGGCGAATATCATGAAAGGATATATTACCAACACATCAAGACATTTGATGCACTCATGACCATTGGGAAGAAAATTGAAGATAAGATCTTTAAAGAGAAGCAAGCAAAGGGTGTCACCCGAGAGGCTACAGGAACTTATGTTGCAAAGAAAAATCTGAGAGTCAAAGGAGGAAATGCAATAGGGACAAGTCACCAGACGGCAGAAGTACAAGTAGTGACCATAGGAACTACACCCCTGGTAATCCAAGCAGAGCCGGAACCTCCTAAAAGGGTCTTCAACTTTGGAGGAATGACACCTACATTGTTGTTTGTCAAGCTTAAAAAGGAAGGGATGATTGACTCCATTCCTCCTAAGCATGTAGACCTAAACAATTTGCCTACTTGGTATAAGCCCAATCTCTATCGTCATTATCATGACCAGAAAGGGCATCATACAGATAGGTGCTTCCTTCTCAAACATGCAATTCAAGATTTGATTGACAATGGAAAGATTGAACTCCAAACTAAGCAACAGCCGAATGTTACTACAAACCCTCTGCCTGCTCATGGAGTAAACATGCTCTAAGAAGATGTTAAACAAGCAGACCCCACCGCCTTGATTCATCCGATCGGAAAGAAGAGGAAGTTGATGAAGGAGCATGTTTATAGAGTAATTTTGGCTAAAAGACTCAAAGGAGAAAAGAGATGTCCAATTCAGGAGGAAATTTCTCAAGAAGTGGATCGACCAGATTCCCCTTTCTATCATCCAAGGTCAGAAGGTGCTACATGGGTGGAATACCCGATACCAGCATGGAAAGTACCACAACCACTTTTGAAGGGGACTTATTCTCCAGAATCATCTACGGGATCGGTAAACATGTTGCAAGAAGAAGCATCGGTCCAGGATCCTATCCCATGGTACTTAGGGAAAGATGAACAGTTATGTTAAGTACGGGCAGAAAAGATGCAAGTCTGCGTCTATTGTGCCAGAACAAACTGTGATGGGAGTGTTTGAACAGGTGGACAACCGTGTGATCATGGTAGGGGCATGGCATCCAATAATCGGCTCCAAAAGTTGGACTTCCTAGAATTTGGGTTAGAAGGCCTCGATACAAGAGCACCGCTGCGCATCTACGGCTTTTCACCATCCAAAATATGCCACCTAATCCCTGAGGAGGTAGAGGTTAATGAAGTCACCAGAGTCATGCCCAGACTTCTCAAAGCGGTGTCGATACTAGCCATTGGTCAAGCTCTATCAGAAGAAATCTATCTCATCCATATAGGGAGAGACACTGATGACAGTTCAGATGAGGCAGACGATTTGGAAGTCCACGAAGAATGGATGGAGTATGCCGAAAAAGGACAAGACCTTGCAACAGTTGACGAAGGCCACTATACGATGGATTGGGTGAAAAACATCGAGAGTGATGATGATAGCGATCCAACAGACCTCATTCAACCTGTGTCGTTAGATGATGATGAAAGCAGAGATGATGAGGAGATATCCTCACCAGAAGTTCCAAGAGGGGATTGGATTATGTCTAGAGAAGATTTCGAGTGCTAGAGCATGAGCGTCTTCTATCAGGTAGCTGACATACTATGTTAGGGAAGCACACATGGCCCTATACCCTCCAAGACATCTCCATGATGACATAGTTGTTTTGATGATAACAAATAAGACCATCCTTGGACTAATGCTTGTGTTCTAAGTGTTTTTAGAGTCAAAGCATAGCACCAAGTGAGGGGGAGCATATACAAGTTTACAAGACTATACTCAAGAAGATTGAAAGCTTGAAAGTCAAAACCGTGGAAGCTAAAAGAGTTGAAGTTTGTTTTCTTGATGTTTAAAGATTGAAGACATTATAATATGTAATCTTTGAGTCACATTTGATGTAATGCACACACACACACGCATGCATCCATTTAGAATGACCTTAGGTGGTTATTTAACCCCTTAAAACATGTGACTAAATGGGTTTGAGATTCCCAAGCCAAACCCTAATGGAATTGGACTAATTTCCACTGAAATTGCCCAATCCGGCATACCAGATTAATGAGAAATCTCAGGAAAAAAGAACTAGTAGCTTGGTTAAGCAAGCTGGATCAGGATCTAGCATACCGGATCCTGAGAACCTGCAATTTGCCCTGATCCGGCATACCGGATTCCCATCCAGCATACTGGATCATTACTGGTCTTTTATGAATTGATCGTTACTCCTGTGTTTTAAATGGAAGTTAGGTGATCTTGCATATCGGATTCCCATCCAGCATACCTGATTATTTATAGACTGTGGAATCCGATCCTTAATTAGATTCCTAATTAATTCTAGCTTCTTTGGCTATAAATACCAAATTGTTTTAAGCTCTAAACACATCAATTAGCATAATTGAATCACAATTAAGAGCCTCCAAGAACAAGTCACTCCCAAGTGAGATTACTTACATCAATCCAAGTAAAATCTATCTCACTTTGCTCCCTTCATTCTCATTAGCATTCAAGCTTCATGTTTTGAAAGGTAGCATTTATTCTACTAAGGTTTGAGGTAATTCTAAAACCCTTAGTATTTCACTTTTACTTTGCATAAGTTGTTGTTGAGTCCTCTTGCTCAGAATCAAGAGAAGTTTGAGTCCTCTTGCTCATTAACTCAAGAGTAGTTTTGTTGAGTCCTCTTGCTTGTTTTCAAAAGTAGTTGTACGAGTTCTCTTGCTCTTATTCAAGATTCTTATAGTGAAATTCTCTCTAAGTTGAGAGGAGTGGACGTAGGCTCATGTTGGCCGAACCACTATAAATCTTTGTGTCTCTCTTTTAATTGTTGCTTGTCAATTTGGATATCTTTACTTGTTTATTTTCCGCATAAGTTTTTAATTTTACAACCTTCACCTATTCACCCCCCTCTAGGTGAATTCACATTTGGTATCAGAGCGGGAGCTCAAGACCGTGATTTTTTAATCCAACTAAGAGTTTTAAGACCATGGAAACTTCTGCTAATCGTAAGTTTGAAGGTTATAACATTATCCGACCTCCCTTGTTTGAAGGAGAAGGATTCTCTTACTGGAAGAATCGTTTCAAGAACTTTGTGTGTGCCAACAACATTGACGTATGGGAAGTTATTGAGAATGGACCAAATACCATAGACAAGCCCAAAAAAGAATGGACCTCAGCTGGAAAAGCTAAAATGCAACTCAATTATGTAGCTATAAGCTATCTTCAATGTGTCCTAGGAGAAAATGAGTACAATAGGACATGCATGTGTGACTCCGCTAAGGAGATGTTTGATAAGCTTATAGTGACCTATGAAGGTACTTCTGAAGTTAAGCAATCTAAGATTGATATGTTAGTAAATGAGTATGAGCTTTTTAAAATAAAAAATGATAAAGATATATATGCTATGTTTACTCGATTACTAACATTGTGAACAAGTTGAAAGGATTAGAAAAAATTTACTCCAATGGTGAGAATGCTCGAAAGATTTTAAGATCCATCTCAAAAGAATGGAGACCCAAGATTACAGCGATAAGGGAATCAAAAGACATTGACAAGCTAAGCCTAGATGAGTTGTTGGGATCACTCCAAATTCATGAGATGGAGCTAAAACAAGACACCAAGGGGGATGAGCCTAAGAAACCAAAGAAGAAAGTTGTTGCATTCAAAATCTATGACATAAGCGACGATGATGAACTTTCAGATGATGAAATTATCTATTTGTCAAATAAATTCTCAAGATTCTTGAAGAACAAGGGAAAAACCTCATTCAACAAGAGAAGGTTTTTCAAAGATAAAAAAGATAAGAATATTTCTAAGGATAATACTGACACCACTTCAAAAGACATTTTGTGCTATGAGTGTAGGAAACCAGGATATTTCAGAGGAGATTGTCTAAAGACAAAGAAGTATAAGAAAACCTACAAAGCTGAACATTCTTTTGACTCAAGTGATGAAGATGATGAGGATGAATCATCACAAGAAGAAGAAGAACAAACAAATTTAGCACTCATGGCCACTAAAGATGAAGAAATCCAAAATGAGGTAATCCCCTTCTCATAAAGATAAGGATTTTTTAGAATTGAAAGAAGCTTTTGAAGATTTATACCAAAGTAGCATGGAATTAGCTACCACTAAGAAAAATCTCCTAAAGGAGATAAACACCCTTAAAGATCAAAACACAACTCTAACTTCTTAAGTGAATATCTTGGAAGAAGAAAAAGAGAAATTGTGTAAAGTCTCAGAGTCCTTTACAAATGGTAAAAAGACCCTTGATATCTTACTTGGAAATGCCTCAAAAGTATCCTTCAATAAGGAAGAAGTAGGCTATGATGTGAACAAAGGTTCAAATCACACCAAAGAGACAAGTTCAAGTAAAATAACAAGTAAGAAAGTAAAGAAGAAATTTTGCAACTATTGAAGAAAGAAAGGACACTCAATTGAGGAATGTTGTGCTAAAAAGAAAACTCCTCAATTTAGCAAACCCAATCCCAAAGGGAAGACCACGTTTGTATGCAATAATTGCAACAAAAAAAGACACACTGTTTGAGAATGCTATCATATGAAGCAATCTTTTTGCCCTCTTAGAAGACTCTTCAATGGTCAAACTCCTAAAAGACCTTTCAATGGCCAAAACAGAAAAAATCCACCAAAGGCTCAAAGACCATCCAATAACTAAGGTTCATATAGAATATCTCAAAACTAAAGACCTTGGAACCCTCAACCATATGCAAGTTGGTATAAAAATCAAAAGACAAATGGTCACCAAATGGTGTGGAGACCAAGAGAAATGTATAATATTAACAATGATGGACCCAATACTCAATGGGGACCAAAGTTTTATTAAACATTCTTGTCTTGTAGGTAAGCAACATGGAATGATATATTGATAGTGGTTGCTCGAAGCATATGACATCCAACCCAAAGATATTTTTGGAACTCAGAAAACAAAAAGGAGGATGGGTGTCTTTCGGAGATAACAACAAAGGAAGAATCATTGAAAATGGATCGATAAAGTTTGGAGGTACAATAATCTCTAATGTCAGTCTAGTTGATAATCTTAAGTACAATTTACTTAGTATAAGTCAGCTTTACAATAATGGCTATTGTGTTAATTTTAATGCCTCCAAGTGTGAGATTAAGGATTCTGATGATAACATAATTCTTGAGGATTGTAGGAAGAATAATGTCTATATTTACACATTTAATATCAACTCTGATGATGCTTGTCTCATATCTAAATTTGATGATGCAACCTTATGGCATAGGAAATTGTGACATATTAATCCTAAGATTATTAAATCCCTCTCTTCTAAAAACCTTGTGAGAAATCTTCCTAAGTTGAAATTTGATAAGTAATACTCTTGTGGAGCATGTCAAAGAAGTAAACTTACAAAAGTTTTTCATAAGGCAATTAATTCTGTTGCCACCTCAAGACCTCTACAATTACTTCACTTAAACTTATTTGGACCTATATAAACCACAAGCCTAGGAGATAAAAAGTATACATTTGTTATTGTAGATGATTACTCCCGATTCACTTGGACCCTCTTTCTCAAGCACAAAAATGATGCTTTTGAAGAATTTGTAGCTCTTTGTAAGAGAATACAAAATCAAAAGGATTACTTGATCACTTCCATAAAAAATGACCATGGTGGTGAATTTGATAATATTGAAAAATTTGGTGAGTTTTATCGAAAACAAGGTATAACACATAATTTCTCAGCCCCTAGAACACCACAATCAAATGGTGTGGTTGAAAGAAAGAATAGAATTATTCAAGAAACGGCTAGGACAATGTTAAATGAGTATTCCCTGTCTAAATATCTTTGGGCTGAAGCTGTTCACATGGCTTGTCATGTGTTAAATCGGGTTTTGATAAGACCTATTTTGTTAAAGACCCCCTATGAATTATTTCATAACAAATTGCCTAAAGTTGATTATTTCAAAGTTTTTGATTGTGCTTGTTTGATTCTTAATACTAAGGATAACTTAGGAAAGTTTGAAGAAAAGGCAGATGATGGTATATTCCTAGGCTACTCCATAAATAGTAGAGCATATAGAGTGTTTAATAAAAGAACACTAGTTGTGGAAGAGTCTATGAATGTTAGATTTGATGAATCTACGGCAAAAGACAAGTATAAAGACCTTGAAGAAGATGATGAAGATGAAGTACTTGAAATTAGGAAAAGAGTTGAAAAAGTCACTCTAGATGAACCTAATGATCAAGTACATCAACTTCCTAAAGAGATTAGAACTATCAAAGACCATCCCCATGACCTTGTCATTGGAAACTTAGATAAAGGTATACAAACTACGAGTAAAATCCAAAATGTTTGTTCCAATGTGGCTTTCATATCTACCATTGAACCCAAGAACATTAAAGAAGCACTTTTGGATAGTAATTGGATAATTGCTATGCAAGAAGAGCTTAACCAATTTGAAAGGAATCAAGTTTGGGATTTAGTGCCTAGACCCTCGAATTCCAAAATTATTGGAACTAGATGGGTATTTAGAAATAAACTTGATGAAGATGATAACATAACTAGAAACAAGGCTAGACTGGTTGCCCAAGGCTATAACCAACAAGAAGGCATTGACTTCGATGAGACCTATGCTCTTGTAGCCAGACTTGAATCAATTAGAATGTTGCTTGTCATAAGAATTTCAAGTTACATCAAATGGACGTGAAGAGCGCATTTTTAAATGACTTCATCAATGAAGCAGTACACGTCATCCAACCACCTGGATTCGAAGACCCAAAATTTTCAGACCATGTCCACAAGCTGAAGAAAGCCTTGTATGGCTTGAAACAAGCTTCGAGAGCATGGTACGATAGACTAAGTTAGTTTTTGATTGATGATGGTTTTACTATGGGTAAGATAGATACAACTCTCTTTGTGAAACATAAGAATAATGACATAATTATTGTTCAAATATATGTAGACGATATTATATTTGGATCTACAAATGAATCTCTTTGTCATGATTTTAGCAATAGTATGAGTAGTGAATTTGAGATGAGTCTTATGGGTGAACTGAACTTCTTTTTAGGACTTCAAATAAAACAGACCCCTAAAGGGATTTTCATTAGTCAAACTAAATATCTTAAGGAATTATTAAAAAAGTTTGACATCAATGGACAGAAGTCATCTAGCACTCCAATGAGTACATCTGTAATTCTGTCCAAGGATGAAGATGGAATCCCAGTTGACCGGACCAAATATAGAGGTATGATAGGTAGTTTACTCTATCTAACGGCTAGTAGACCGGACATAATGTTCAGTGTCTGTGCTTGTGCTAAGTTCCAAGCCAAACCTATGCAATCCCATTTGAGTACCGTGAAGAGAATCTTTAAGTACTTAAAAGAAACTCCAAGCATTGGCCTATGGTACCCCTTAGATAATGACTTTGACCTTATTAGCTTCTCTGATGCCGATTTTGCCGGTTGTCATGTTGATTGAAAAAGTATAAGTGGTACTTGTCATTTTCTTAGATCATGTTTGGTTTCATGGTTTAGTAAGAAGCAAAACTCAGTTGCTCTATCTACCACTGAAGCTGAATACATTGCCGTAGGACGATGTTGTGCACAACTGCTAGGGATGAGGCAAACTCTCCAAGACTATGGAATTAAGTTTGACACTTTCTCAATCCAATGCGATAACACAAGTGCAATTAATCTTAGTAAGAATCTAATTTTACACTCTCGAGCTAAGCATATTGTCATTCGTCATCACTTTCTACGTGATACAGCTCAAAGAGGTGAAATCCGACTCGACTATATTGAGATCTAGAAGCAACTTGCGGACATCTTCACAAAACCCCTGAGTGAAGAAAGATTCTGCTCTCTTAGAAGAGACCTTGGCTTGTGTGACCCATTTGAATAATTGAAAAATATTTTTAAAAGAAAAATGCTGTTTTCTTGCTATTTTTACTTGAAATGGTATACCAGATTTTTAAAACTTTTGCCCGTTTTATGACAGTTGCAGTGTATTTCAAGCCTATATAATGACCCCATTTTGTCTGTTTCTGAATCACTGTTCACTCTACTCTCTCTGTCTTGTTTCAAACCATCTCAAATACTTAAAATTATATTTTCTCTCTCTTCAAAACTTATCTTGAACATGAGTCGAAGAGGCAAGGATGTTTTGCCTGAAGGGCAACAACCATCCAAAAGAAGTAGAACTGGAAGCTCTTCGAGACAACCTTATGCTCCTGGAGAAGATCGTCTCTTTCGCTCTTTCGAATGTTGTGCAAATTGGCCTCTTTATCTCGCCTGAAAAATTTAGGAAGGCCGTGAAGTCGATACTTTCTCCTTCTATAGTATTCAACTTGAGGACATGTTCAAAGACATTGGTTGGGAGTCCCTTCTCAACATGGCTGAACCTTGCTATCCTCAATTAGTCAAATATTTCTACACCAACCTTTATTTCAGCTAGGTGGAAGATTCTTTGAAACTCCACTCATATGTGAAAAGTGTTCACATAGAGCTTTCCATTGCCGATTTTGCTCGCCATCTTGGACTCTCTTGCGATGGACCCTGCATTTTTTGGACTCCTAAAAGCACCATCTTTAGGGACTTCATCAACCATGAAGAAGTCTATTCCTCCATCATGAAGATTTATGATCCTCAGGAGGCAACAGTTGTAACTGGACGACTTCGCCTCATTCCCCATGTTATTTCTTACATTATTCAGCATAACTTTATTCCTCGGGGAGGCGATTGAAACAAGTATCTCACTCCTTAAGCCTACCTTACTTACTGTGTTCACACCAATACCCCTACCTGCCTTCTATACTTCATCATGAGGTACATGGAATCTTGTGCTCACCCCCAAAAGCACACTTATCTACCTTATGGGAGACTTCTCACTCGTCTCTTTCAAGTTTTTGATATTGATCTCACTTGAGAAGAAGAATCCACTATGACTTTTCAACACATTACCCGACTTTCATACAATTGCTATTCCTCCTCCCTTCGATGTATTTGTTGAAGAAGAAGACGAATTGGATGAGAATGTGCCCTCTCCTCGTCAAGCTCAATAAGGCATTCCAGCATCTCTACAAGAATGGGTGTCAAGCGTCGATGAGTACATGGACGAAGCAAATAATTGTATCATGGAACTTGAATTTGGTCAACAGCGAATTCAAGAAGATGTGACATCTCTCCGCAATGATGTGAGGACCGGATTTGACAATCTCAATGTGCGCCAAGACAAAATCCTTAATGCCATTCACTCTCTTGCATTCAATCTTGGCCATCTCTCTCTTGACACACCGGGAGCCACTCCTCAAGGAGTTCGACCACCTTTTCCCGGTGCCTCGTGCTCCATTCCCCCTCTTCCACCCTTTGATCCTAATGCTTGATATTGTTACCCCTCTTTTTGATAATGCCAAAGGGGGAGATGTATTTGTGGGCTTAGAATAGATTGTAATAGATGTATGGAACTACTACTACTTTATGCTTATTATAATAAACATGCTTTATGAATAACTTTGTTCTTACATCTCTATATTATCTCTTGTTATTTTGCTTTCCATTATTTATTTCTATGGATTATTTGTCATCATCAAAAAGGGGGAGATTGTTAGGGAACCTCACATAGCCCTATACCCTCCAAGTTATCTCCATGATGACATAGTTGTTTTGATGATAACAAATAAGACCATCCTTGGACTAATGCTTGTGTTCTAAGTGTTTTTAGAGTAAAAGAATAGCACCAAGTGAGGGGGAGTGTATACAAGTTTACAAGACCATACTCAAGAAGATTGAAAGCTTGAAAGTCAAAACCTTGGAAGCTAAAAGAGTTGAAGTTTGTTTTCTTGATGTTTGAAGATTGAAGACATTGTAATATGTAATCTTTGAGTCACATTTGATGTAATACACACACACACGCATGCATCCATCTAGAATGACCTTAGGTGGTTATTTAACCCCTTAAAACATGTGACTAAATGGGTTTGAAATTCCCAAGCCCAACCCTAATGGAATTGGACTAATTTCCACTAAAATTGCCCAATCCGGCATACCGGATTAATGGAAAATCTCAGGAAAAAAGAACCAGTAGCTTGGTTAAGCAAGCTGGATCAAGATCCAGCATACCGGATCCTGAGAACCTACAATTTGCCCTGATCCGACATACCGGATTCCCATCCAGCATACCGGATCATTACTTGTCTTTTATGAATTGACTGTTACTCCTGTGTTTTAAATGGAAGTTAGGTGATCTGGCATACCGGATTCCCATCCAGCATACCGGATTATTTATAGACTGTGGAATCCGATCCTTAACTGGATTCCTAATTAATTCTAGTTTCTTTGGCTATAAATACCAAATTGTTTTAAGCTCTAAACACATCAATTAACATCATTGAATCACAATTAAGAGCCTCTAAGAACAAGTCACTCCCAAGTGAGATTACTTACATCAATCCAAGGAAAATCTATTTCACTTTGCTCCCTTCATTCTCATTAGCATTCAAGCTTCATGTTTTGAAAGGTAGTGATGAGCACATTTATGTGTGAAATCTTAGGGCATAAAGCATACATTTTACCACATTGGACAGAGTTACTCGGTGCTTTCTTGTGCTTTTCAGATTTTAGGTGAATTCTTGTGAAAATGGAGGAGATGATGCTAAGAAAATGTTTTTAAGCTCTTTAGAGGTGTTAATGGCATGGATGCGTAGCCCATCGAGTCAGCTTCTTAACGGTTCAAACGATACTTGATTCCGAGTTGAAACGAAGAAGTTATAAGGGTTTATTTGTAATTATTGACAGTCGGCCGGGAACAAAATGAAGCAGAAGTTCGGATTCTAGGGGCCTTAACGCAATAATCAGAAGTTATATTTCCTGTACCCGAAAGATTCCATTTGGAGGGCTCTGGACAGTCCAACTTCAACTTGAGATATCTTGGGCTCCCGAACTCCAAATTGGACGAAATTTGAGTCTATTTTGGGTGATTTTTCGCAAGGAACACAATGGTGAGGCCTATATAAACACCCCATGCTCCACGTTTCCTAAAAGACAGAATGGGTATTTTATTTATTCTTGAAGGAATCCTAGTCATCACCCTTACTCTCTCTCTCCTCCAACTTCTCAAGGGCACTTCTAAAATTCTACTTGGGATAGATTTATTTTGAAAGATATTCTCACCTATGAAAAGTTGAAAAGTCAAAGCATCTTTGATTTTATTATTTGGAGAAGATATCTACAAAGAAAAGGAATCACTTGTTATAATTGGAAGTTTACTTTTCTAGAAATAGAAGTTCTATGCAAACAATTTTCTCTTCTTCTTCTTACTATTTTTTTCCTTTTTTTCTTAGGATTCAAGGCATTGTAAAAGAAGAAGGAGAAGAGAATATTCTCTTTTCTTAGGGAATATTTCTCCTACACTTCCCTCTTATCTCTTCTCTTCTCTTCCCCCTATAAATACCCCTTGCCCTTTGGGTTGTAAGAAGTTAGTTTTTTAGTTCAGTTTTTAGTTAGTTTTTAGTGCAATTTTAATTCAATTTTTTAGTGTAATTTTTACTTCATTCACTTAGTGAAATTTTCTCTTCTTTTCCTCTTTTTGGCTTAAGTTCTTAGTTTTGATTTCAAGTTCTTAATTTTGATTTCATAAGTCTAGTTTAATGGTTGTAATAGTTTTAGTTTAAAGCTTCCTAGTCTAAGTTCTTATGTTGATGACAAGACATGGAGATTTAGAAGAGGAAGCCATGGTGAGTTTATTTAAGTATTCAAGCACATCAAGGTATCTCATTCTCTAAACCCTTAATCTCATTCTCCCTCTCCTCTATCTCTCTCTATCTTCTTCTTCTTCTCCCTCTATTTCTTTTTTTTTTTTTATAGGGTTGTGGTTTGTGGATGCACTTTTATTCCCTTATTCCTTTTTATGTGGTTATTATGTGTGGCAGTATTTTTATTCCTTTTAATTTGCGTTAGTCTGATAGGTTAGATGCTCATGTGTTAAGACGCCAATTTAATCCCTTAATTTTGTTAGATGCTTATGAGTTAGGATGCATTAATTTTCATTAATTTAATTAGTTTAATTTAACACTTTAATTTGGTTCACTTTGCATTACTTTTAAGTTAGTTAAATAGAGTGGTGTATATCTCCTCGTGTTCGACCCCCTCTAGGTCGTCCTCCTCCCCACGCTCATCTCCCTGAATGTCTTCCTCAGTACCCTGCATCTCTCCCAACTCCTCATCTCCTTGCTGCTCATCTCCTGGCATCTCCATCTGCTCACCCTCCTCAGGATCACTCCCTGGCTCCCCCGGTACCTTCATCTTCAAGATTGAGGTCTTGTTGATGGCCCTAGACCTACCTCTCTCCATGTACTCACCATCTAGGGGAACCTCAAAGTGTCTGAAAACCAAAGTAAGGAACTTCCTATATAGAAGGTTCCCATCAAAAGGGTTCTGGGCATGATACAGCATAGCCTGCAGTAGTAAATATGGGAGGTTTATAACTAGACCCCCCTTACCCGCTCCCAGTAGGCAGTAGGTAATGTAGGCTCTCATCATGGAAATGCTACCCCTGTTCCCGCCTTTAGGGTAGATGTTGTAGGACACACACCTACTAATAATGCGAGCACTGGGCTTATAGGAAGCCTCAGATCTGGGAGTGCTCTCAGAACCAGTCAGTGCTTTGAAGACCCTCCTCCTGGTCTCCAAAGAGAACATGTCAGAAATGTCGATCCGGGGCTTGTAATAACATCTCACCCCAGTGTTGGGCAGCCCCAAGATCCTTGCTAGTGAGGCGGTGGTCAGCCTAATATTCACCCCCTTGACCTTGCTCTCCAATCCAAATTCCCGTGCCCCAGATGGCACTAGGTTACAATAAAAGCATTGAACCAAGTTAGGATAACAAGGTTCTGTGGGTGATAACATAGAGGCCCAACCTAAGATGTTAAACCTAGTAAATAAATTGTACTGATGGAAGTCATCCACCTGTACCACCCGGCCATTGACAATCTTTAGGGACCTAAACTTGTCCCAATCCTTGGAGTGCTCGTACCTAGAGAATATGAACCGATCGAATTCTAGCTCCTCCGATGAAGAATCATCCCTAGGAGAAGAAGGTGGCACTATAGAAGAAGAGGAGTTCTCGCTCTCGGACCGTAGCCTCTTGCGTGCAACGGATTTCCATGCCGTTCGGTGGCTAGTAGACATTAGGCTACAACAAGGGAAGAAAAGAAGAAATTAGGGCATGAG
>NW_025318125.1:0-14211 GCF_018873765.1 Telopea speciosissima
CTTAATTAATTTGACTAAGATGGTTGAGTGTAGTACCTATGATGACACCGGGTCGGATTGGGCTTCCTCACGAGTAACAGAGTAGACTCGCCCCTGAGTCTTGCTCACTGGAGAAGGAGCAAGTGGGCAAACAGCAGTCCTTGCCAGGGGTGGTTTGGAAGTCGCAATCGATCATGAACCCGATTGTCGTGATTGTGGACAATCTTTGGCCATATGACCAGACTCCTTGCAGTTGTAACATATGAGAGTCTGTGCTCCATAATGAGAAGCAGGTACAGATTTAGGTAGTTGAGCTGAATCAGGTCTACGGGATTGAATCAGGGCTACACTGGTATAAGACCCTCTCCGTTGGAACTTACCAGGTCCCCTAGAGTCATGGGAAGGCATTGACCTCTTGCCTGCCTGGATGGCCCGATAATTCTCCCTCTGTTGATCTTCTATTGGCGTACCAGCTTCAACCACCACTGCATAGGTGGGGTACTTGTGCAACACTACTATAGTACTCAGACTGGCTCTAAGTCCCCTTTCAAACCTTTTTGGCTTCACGTCCTCAGTCTTCAAATGGAATGGAGCAAAATAAAAATACTCGCCAAAGAGTTGTTGGTATTCAAGGACCGATTTGGATCCTTGACTGAGGTTCGTGAATTCAATTTCCTTCTTTTCCCGAAAGTTTCTTGGAAAGTAGTTCTTGAGAAAAGCTTCCTTAAATTGATTTCAAGTAGTATTCGGATATTTATCCCAAAAATGATCTTTCGAGGAACACCACCATACATCAGCGTCACCTTGGAGTTAGAAAGTAGCACATTGGATATTCTCGAGATCATTGCACGGCAGTACTTCACAGATTCTCTCGAGATCCCGGAGCCAAGTAGCTGGGAACATTGAGTCATGGATCAGCTTGTAAAAAGTGAGAGGATGATGCTTTTGAAATATCTTAGAGAGTTTGCAGGCATCTACCCATTTCGGGATTACATTTCTAACAGGTAAGGCAGCCGGAGGAGGGGGAGGTGGATCTTGGTTTACTTGTGCTGCAAGAACTTTATTAGCAGTCAAATTAAGAGGAGGAATGATGGGAGTGACATTAGCCGGGGATTTGGGACTCCATGCACCTGAGGTGGTACTCTTGGTCCTTTCCTACCAGCATTTTGAAGCTGGGCAGCCACATCACACATAAAAACGCGCTGCTCATTTTGGGAATCGCAATGTTCTCTCCGCATATCACGAAGAATATTTCCCAAAAGTGTTGGGACATTGGCATTAGTATTCATCGGAGGAGGTACAGGCAAACCTTCCTCAGAAACATCACCGGCGTCATCCCTAAGAGGAGAACGATTCCGGTTGCGAGTATTGACCATGTTTTAGCACCTGATTATATTTGTTTGAGTTAAAATAAAACCGCAAGCATACAGGTCAATCGTAGCTACGGGTCGAACACGAGGAGATATACACCACTCTATTTAACTAACTTAAAAGTAATGCAAAGTGAACCAAATTAAAGTGTTAAATTAAACTAACAAAAATCAATGCATCCTAACTCATAAGCATCTAACAAAATTAAGGGATTAAATCAGCGTCCTAACACAAGAGCATCTAACCTATCAAACTAAAGCGAATTGAAAGGAATAAAAATGCAGCCACACATACTAACCACATAAAAAGAAATAAGGGAATAAAAATGCATCCACAAACCACAACCATATAAAATTAAAATAAAAGAAATAGAGGGAGAAGAAGAAAAAGATAGAGAGAGATAGAGGAGATGGAGAATGAGTTTGAGAGTTTAGATAGTAAAACCTGGATGTGCTTGCATGAATGTAATTGAAAAGCCTGAATACTTAGATAAACTTACCATGGCCTCCTCTTCTAAATCTTCAAGTCTTGTCATCAACTTAAGAACTTAGACTAGAAGGCTTAAAACCTAAACTAGAATTAAGAAATTACAACCCAATTGAAGACTTAAATTGAAATTAAAGAATAAACTAAACCTATTATAACCATTAAATGAAAATCAAAAAAGCAAACTAGAATTTAGAAAAACCAAAAATCACAAATTAGAAGGAGAAGAACAGAAGAAATTTCACTAAGTGAATGAGCAAACTTTACAAGAGAGGTAGGGGGTGTTTATAGGGGAAAGGGGAGAAGAGAGAAGAGGGAAGTGTAGGAGAAATATTTCCTAAGAAAAGAGAATATTCTCTTCTCCTTCCTCCTTTACATTGCCTTGGCTCCTAAGAAAAAGAAGAAAAATAGAAAGAAGAAAAGAAGAGAATATTGTTTACATAAACCTTCTATTTCTAGAAAAGTAAATTTCTAATTCTAACTTGTGCTTCCTTTTCTTTGTAAATAACTTCTCCAAGCAATAAAATCAAAGCATCTTTGATTTTTTAACCTTCCATAGATGAGAAAATATCTTTCAAAATAAATCTATCCCAAGTGAAATTCCTGGAATGCCCTTGAAAAGTTGGAGGAGAGAGAGAGAGCGATGACTAGGATAGTGATGACTAGGATTCTACTCAACCAAATAACAAAATCCCCAATGTGTCCTCTAAAAATCATGGGGTATTAAATGCAGCCCATAAAAATCGTGGATACCTTGTGGGCCTTCAAAATTAATCGAATCTAATGGCAATGTGGGTCCCTCCATGTGGGTAGCAATCCTTCTCTCTCTTTAAGAATGCAAAATTACCAAAACGGTCCTATACTTGTAGTAGATCTCCACCATTGCTTAGAAATATCTTCTATAATGTCAAAAATGTCCTTGGGCAGTGGTGGACTGACTATGGGCTTGCACTACAGCTCCTTTCTGACCCATTATCCTTTCTTGGGCTGAAAAGAATAATCAAATGTACGGTGGGCTAGACGAATGCGTACTTGCGTTCCGTCACATCCAACTTGCTCCAAATTTAGTCCTCTTACAGCCATGAAAGAAAAAATAACAACTTTACGTGTAACTTGGGACATGCAGCTCCCGATAGTCCAGAATAGCTCAAAACCTAAAAACATACAAGAAAGCACCAAAGTAACTCTGTCCAATATGGTAAAATATATGCTTTATGCCCTAAGATTTCACAGATAAATGTGCTCATCAGATTCTCCCACATTGGAACATTACTTGTCCTCAAGTAAAGCAAAAAGAAAAACTAACCTAAAATGCAAAAAAAAATCCTAACTCACTTTCGTAGGAATCACGGTTGCACTTAGCATGTGCAACTAGCCTTTCAACCCCTAGGTTACCCCTAGTGGATGAGTTGTCTCATGGGTGTTTGCAGTGAATATACACCCAAAATTCAATAAATCAAAAAGAATGATGTAAATTTTTCTCATGGCATAATTAAGATAGTGCACACAATCTTAAAGAAATACTCAACTAAAGATTAAGGAGCCAAAGGTTCCCCCACACTTTAATTTTATCACCCCACATCAATTTAAGTAACAAGCATGCATCAACGTCAAGGGATCTTCTCATATTTTCTGAACACTACTCACCTTCAAGTAAACCACTCATAGCACCGATGGAACCAAAGACTTAGGAATTGAGTATTTTTTACCATACTTTCTTTTCCAGGCATTAAGGCAAAAGCTTTTTTTTTTTTTTTCTTTCTTTCTTTCTCAACAACAAACTCTTTTTCTACTCCACCACTATTCTCTGAATGACATGGTGGAGTATACACCAGACACCCAAATACTTGGTAGCTTTGCTTTTTGCATGTATCCATAAGACATTGAGACATTGATGCAAGAGTTTTTTTTTGTTCTTTTTGAGTTTCCTTCCAAGGAATTTTGATCAAGTCACCCTGCTTCATGAGGCACAGTGCCCTGTCTAGTCCCAAGGAATTCCACTTTTCTTTCTGTTTCTCTCTTCTTCTTTTTTTTTCATTCACTTTCACTTCCATGCCTTGCCACGAACAAATTGGTCTCAACTACTAGCCAAAAGATCAAAGGGGTCCATAAACACATAGAGGAATCTCACCATCACATGAAGTAGCACTTATATTTTCAAACTCAATCCCCATCACCGGATACAAACCAACTACCATCCTTGAAAAGGAGTTTTTTTATTATTTCGCATGCTAGGGCACCTAATTCCCTCTCACTCTCGCTTTGTAAATCGAAGAGACTTATGCACATAACCAAAAACTATCGCCACAATCAAAATTCACAAAATTCACAATTAAAGTCCAACACACTCCCCCATACTTAATTCATGCAGTGTCCTCAATGCATACAGAAAAGAAAGAATAAGGACAAGGGAGGGGATACATACCAGGATATCAAGGGTCAAGGTAAAGAGGCTCATGGAGATCCATGACCTCTTCTTCAACTGGAATAGGCATCTCTATATACGGCTTCAATCTTTGGCCATTGACCTTGAAAGTAGCTCCTATACTTGGATTAAGGATTTCAACAGCCCCATGAGGATAAACTTTTTGAACAATATAGGGGTCATCCCATCTAGAACGCAGCTTACCTGGAAAGATATGCAAACGAGAATTGTACAACAAAACTTTCTGGCCTACCTAAAAATATTTTCTCAAAATGTGCCTATCATGGAAAGCCTTGGTTTTTTCCTTGTAAATTCGGGCATTCTCATATGCCTCATTCCTAAGCTCTTCCAACTCAGATAGTTGGAGTTTCCTATGGGCACCTGCAGTGGGTAGGTCAAAGTTAAGCTTTTTGATAGCCCAAAAGGCCTTGTGCCCAATCTCTACAGGTAAGTGGCATGCCTTTTCATACACCAGACAGTACGGAGATTGACCAAGATTGGTCTTGAAGGCTGTCCTATGGGCCCACAACGCATCTACCAACCGGTTAGACCAATCCTTGTGGTTCAGGTTAATGGTTTTCTCAAGAATTTGCTTGATCTACCTATTTGAAACCTCAGCCTGGCCACTGGTTTGGGGATGGTAGGGTGTGGCCAACTTATGGACGACACCATACTTTCTTATAAGGGCCTCAAAAGGCCGATTACAAAAATGCTTGCCCCAATCACTAATGATAGCCTGGGGAGTACCAAAATGGGAGAAGATGTTCTCCTTCAGAAATTTCACAACCACCTTGTGGTCATTGGTCTTAGAAGCAACTGCCTCAATCCATTTGGACACATAGTCCACAGCAAGTAATATGTACAGGTTACCAAAAGAGTTAGGGAAAGGCCCCATGAAATCAATATCCCATACATCAAACACCTCAACCACCAGAATTGGGTTGAGGGGCATCATATTTCTCTTAGTAAAATGCCCTAAGGATTGGCATGAAGAACATACCTTGCAATAAGTAAAAGCGTCTTTAAACAGACTAGGCCAATAAAATCCACACTGTAAAACCTTGGCCGCAGTCTTATTAGGCCCAAAATGGCCTCCATAAGCCTGATCATGGCAAAAAGATAAGACAGATTGTTGGTCATGATCAGGGACACATCTTCAAATTACTTGATCCGGGCAGGTCTTAAAAAGATAAGGTTCATCCCAAAAGAAATATTTAACTTGTGAAAAGAAACGATTCTTATCTTGGGTGGACCAATTTGCAGGCGTAATCAGATAATTAACAATGTCAGCAAACCAAGGTTCACTAGACACTGCCATCAGATTACTCATCAGAAAAATTCTCGTTGACTGGAGAATCAACAGTCAAGGAATTAGGCAGCCAGGATAGATGGTCTGCAACCAAATTTTCACACCCTTTCTTATCCCTAATTTCAAGATCAAATTCTTGTAACAAAAGGACCCACCTAATGAGGCGAGCCTTGACATCTTGCTTCTGCACAAGATATTTGATAGCTGCATGGTCAGTATCAACAATCACATGTGATCCAACCAAGTAGGGCCTAAACTTCTCTAAAGCAAACACAACAACTAAAAATTCTTTCTCAGTGGTGGTATAATTAAGCTGTGCATTATTAAGAGTCCTACTTGCATAATAAATCACATGGGGCAATTTATTGATTCTTTGCCCAAGAACAGTCCCTATAGAAAAATCAGAGGCATCACATATAAGCTCAAATGAAACTGTCCAAATTGGAGCTTGAATAATGGGGGCTAAAGTCAACACTCTTTTCAATTGCTCAAAACTATCATGACACTCAGAAGAGAAATCAAATGGGCAGTCCTTTGCCAAAAGAGAGGTGAGAGGTCTAGCTATCTGGCTAAAATCCTTGATGAATCTTCTAGAAAAACCTGCATGGCCAAGAAAAGATCTAATGTCCTTCACACTCTTAGGTAGTGGTAAATTGGCAATAAGGTCCACCTTAGATCTATCAGCCTTTATCCCTTCTTTGGGCACAATGTGACCAAGAACTATGCCTTGCTTCACCATGAAGTGGCACTTCTCCCAATTTAGGACCAAGTTCTTTTCTATGCATCTTTTAAGAACCAAAGAGAGATGATGCAAGCAATGAGAAAAGGTAGAGCCGCGAATAGAGAAATCATCCATAAACACCTCTAGGAAGTGCTCTACCATATCAGAAAAGATACTCATCATGCACCTTTGGAATGTAGTAGGGGCATTGCAAAGCCCAAAAGGCATACGCCGGTAAGCAAAGGTTCCATAAGGGCATGTGAAAGTGATTTTGTGTCGGTCCTCTAGAGCAATAATGATTTGGTTATAACCTGCATAACCATTAAGAAAACAATAATATTCATGACCAGCTAGTCTCTCTAACATCTGATCAATAAAAAGCAAGGGGAAGTGGTCCTTCCAAGTTACTGCATTCAATTTCCTGTAGTCAATGCACACTCTCCATCCCGTTTGGATACGGGTTGGAATCAATTCATTTTTGGCATTCTCAACTACAGTAACTCCTCCTTTCTTAGGCACAACCTATACAGGACTCACCCATTGGCTATCAAAAATAGGATAAATGATTCCATGATCCAAGCATTTTAGGATCTCTTTCTTGATTGCCTCTTTCATCACAGGATTAGCCCTCCTTTGGGGTTCCCTAGACGGTGTAGAACTCTCCATTAGATGTATATGATGTTGAACAATGGAGGGGCTAATACCCTTGATGTCAGACATGGTCCAACCTATGGTTTCCTTATGGTCCTTTAGAAGGTTAATCAACTCTTCTTCCTGAATAGAAGTCAAATCAGAAGCAATAATAACAGGAAGAGTATGATCATGTCCTAGGAAGGTATACTTAAGGTTGGAGGGCAATGCCTTCAACTCTAATGTGGGGGGCTCAATAATAAAGGGTTTGGGAATGGAAGTGGATAGGGGTCCAAGGGGCTCCAAAGGTGGTTGGATGCTCCAAACCTCAGATAAGGGAGTATCATCAACACCCTCCAATTCCTGCGTACATTCTTGAAATCACGAATCAAAATCAATCTCAAAGAACGTATCAATATCATCGGAAAATCCTTGAAGCATATGCACCTCTTCATCCATGTTAGGCTGCTTGCCCAACCTAAACACATTGAAGTCAACAGAAGTATTGCCAAAAGATAATTTCATGAGACCATTCATGTAATTGATTAAAGTATTACTGGTAGCTAGGAATGGTCTACCCAATATGATTGGGATTTGGTCCTTGAAGCTGGCAGTGGGTTGGGTATTTAAAACAATAAAATCCACAGAAAAAATAAATTCCCCAACCTTCAATAGGATATCCTCAATCATTCCCTTAGAAACTTTAACCGACCGATCTGCAAGCTAAAGAGTGATTTTGGTGGGTTTCAGTTCTCCTAATCCCAGTGTTTGGTAGACATGAAAGGGTAAGAGGGTCACACTTGTACCAAGGTCCAATAAGGCATGATCAATAGTAGTATTGCCTATAGTGCAAGAGATGGTGGGGCTGCCAAGATCCTTATGCTTGGCTCCTACTGGCTGCGAGATGAGAGAACTGATGTTAGCAGCCATGAATGCCTTTTTGGGCACATTGGTGGTCCACTTTTGGGTGCATAAGTCATTGAGGACTTTAGCATAAGCAAGGATCTGGGCAATGGCATCCAACAAGGGGATATTCACCTGAACCTATTTGAACACATCCAATATCTTCTCCACAGAAGGAGATTTCTTGCTAACCAACCTATTTGGGAAAGGGGTAGGTGGGGTATAAATTCTTTTAGGGTTGGGCTTTTTAATTTCCTCAACAGAATCCTCTTTGGTTTCCTTAATCAAATCATCTGGAATATCTTCAGGTTCATCAGACGAACCTGGAACAGTAGGCACTTCAATGGCCTCTTCAGAAGGGGGAGAGTCAACAGGAGTATAAGATAGTAAAGACTGAGGTGCACTAGCCTGTTGATACTCACGGCCACTCCTTAAAGCATAAACAACATTTACCTATCTGGAGGGCCCTTGGTGCTATTGGCCTTGTGCAACATTGGTTGGAGGAGCTTGGGTACCTTGCTGAATATGAACCTAATGCGTAGGATTTTGCTCAGGTTGGCTAGGTAATTTCCCTATTTTCCTCTCATGTAGGATTGTGACAAGCTGGGTGAGTTATTTCTCCATGTTATTGTGGCTTGTCATGAGAAAAGCTATCTTGTTGTCCATCTCATTCAGTCTTGATGCCTCTCCTGTATTGGTAAACCCTGGGGGTTGCTGATAAGGTGCAAGGAGAGGAGGCCTAGCAGAATTAATAGAAGGTCTTGGATGAAGACGAGGGGGGAAAGGGTTAGGAGACAACCCTTGGTTTTGTGATGCAAATTTGGGCCTTTGGACACCAATCTGGCCTTGATGGTTAAAGTTGGATGGGCCTGCTTGGTTACCTTGATTCCAGGAGAAATTGGGGTGATTTCTCCATCCTGGATTGTACGTATTGCTATATAGGTTATTTTGGTAGAGAGCACTTACATTCTCAATACTGGAATTGCCGACCAAGGTGTTGGGGCATTCCTCAGAAAGGTGTCCAGGGGTTTGGCACCAACTGCATACCGACACATGGTTGACCTGATTAACTGGTATAGACTCTTTAAGAACTATGGACTCCAATCATTTTATGAGGCTATCAAGTTTGGCCTCCTTGGCTGGCATACCCTCAATGAGATACCCCTTAGTGGTCCTTTTAGCCTCTTGAGAAGATTCCCATTCCCTAGTCTTATCAGCCAAGTTGGTTAAGAATGTCCATGCATCATTCTCCTCAGAAAAAGAAGTAAAGCCTGCTGGACACATGGACTCTACAAGTTGCTTGGTTTGATAATTAATACCCTCATAAATAATTTGGCATAGTTGCCACAAGTCGAAACCATAGTGAGGGCATTCTAAGAGGAGGTCCTTGAATCTTTCCATGAATTTAGAAAAGGACTCATGTGGTTTCCTGAAGCGGAGGATGTCACTCTTAAGCTTATTGGTCTTGTGAAGAGGGAAGAGTTTTCTCAAACAGATAATGGTGAACTCATCCCATGTATTAATGGAGTTTGTAGGCAGTCCATAAAGCCACTTCTTGGCCTGGTCTTTCAGGGAAAAGGATATAAACCTAAGCCTAACTGCATCATCAGTCAAATTCTGGACCTTAATTAGAACACAGACCTCCTCAAATTCCCTAAGGAAAAGATATGCATCCTCATTAGCCATCCCATGGAAATGGGGTAGCATGCTGATGAAGTTGGTCTTGAGTTCATAGTTATTCCCTGTAACAATAGGCAGACTAATGCATAAGGGCTGTGCAGCCCTCGTGGGGTAGAACCTATCCTTAAGAGTCTTGGATTGTTGATCAACCATGGTCAAAGGTGGGGGTTAAGGGTAGTGGAGGAGGTGGTATTCTAATAAGACAATTAGATGAATCATGAGTCCACACCGTAGCCACCTAAACAGATATGAGGTCTCCTTTGAAAAATTAAAGAAAAAATAAATAAAAGACTTAAGGAAAAAAAAATACTAAAAATAAGAGGGAGCCCAAGGTAGATAGTGCATCTATCCCTAAAAAATCGAAACAATGGTTCCAAAGCTCTAAGGATGCCATATAGGTTGACAGCAAGGGAACCCGTATAGTCTTCTATAGCCACCTACGGGCAACTCCAAATGGATTCTGATGTAAAGTGGAGGACTACTATACGTTTATGTTTTCAATGCTCTCATTATGTCACTTTCCTGTTATCAAGAGTGGTCACCTCCAAAGATAAGTCACATGCCAATCCACTCAACCAAGTCAAGATGTAGCATCATAGGTAACTTAATCCTATGAGGGACACCAAAAGATGGAGTGTTGAAGCATATGAAGGACTTTAGATTGGACGCACACTATTTGAAACAGAAGAGAAACAAGAAGAGGTTTTCAAAAACTAATTTTTTTTTTTCAGAAAAAGAAAAGAAAATAATGAACTAAAACACTTCAAACTACTTAAAAATCAGATAAATAAAATGGACAATAATCTCCCCGACAATGGCGCCAAAAACCTTTTTGAGTTAAAATAAAATCGCAAGCGTACGGGTCAATCGTAGCTACGGGTCAAGCACGAGGAGATATATACCACTCTATTTAACTAACTTAAAAGTAATGCAAAGTGAACCAAATTAAAGTGTTAAATTAAACTAATTAAACTAACGAAAATCAATGCATCCTAACTCATAAGCATCTAACAAAATTAAGGGATTAAATCGACATCCTAACACATGAGCATCTAACCTATCAAACTAAAGCGAATTGAAAGGAATAAAGATGCAGCCACATATACTAACCACATAAAAAGAAATAAGGGAATAAAAATGCATCCACAAACCACAACCATATAAAATTAAAATAAAAGAAATAGAGGGAGAAGAAGAAAAAGTTAGAGAAAGAGAGAGGAGATGGAGAATGAGATTGAGAGTTTAGATAGTAAAACCTGGATGTGCTTGCATGAATGTAATTGAAAAGCTTGAATACTTATATAAACTTACCATGGCCTCCTCTTCTAAATCTTCAAGTCTTGTCATCAACTTAAGAACTTAGACTAGAAGGCTTAAAACCTAAACTAGAATTAAGAAATTACAACCCAATTGAAGACTTAAATTGAAATTAAAGCATAAATTAAACCTATTATAACCATTAAATGAAAATCAAAAAAGCAAACTAGAACTTAGAAAAGCCAAAAATCATAAATTAGAAGGAGAAGAACAGAAGAAATTTCGCTAAGTGAATGAGCAAACTTTACAAGAGAGGTAGGGGGTATTTATAGGGGAAAGGGGAGAAGAGAGAAGAGGGAAGTGTAGGAGAAATATTCCCTAAGAAAAGAGAATATTCTCTTCTCCTTCCTCCTTTACATTGCTTGGCTCCTAAGAAAAAGAAGAAAAATAAAAAGTAGAAAAGAAGAGAATATTGTTTATATAAACCTTCTATTTCTAGAAAAGTAAATTTCAAATTCTAACTTGTGCTTGCTTTTCTTTGTAGATATCTTCTTCAAGCAATAAAATCCAAGCATCTTTGATTTTTCAACCTTCCATAGATGAGAAAATATCTTTCAAAATAAATCTATCCCAAGTGAAATTCCTGGAATGCCCTTGAAAAGTTGGAGGAGAGAGAGAGAGCGATGACTAGGATAGTGATGACTAGGATTCCACTCAACCAAATAACAAAATCCCCAATGTGTCCTCTAAAAATCATGGGGCATTAAATGCAGCCCATAAAAATCGTAGACACCTTGTGGGCCTTCAAAATTAATGGAATCTAATGGCAATGTGGGTCCCTCCATGTGGGTAGCAGTCCTTCTCTCTCTTCAAGAATGCAAAATTACCAAAACGGCCCTGTACTTGTAGTAGATCTCTACCATTGCTTAGAAATATCTTCTATAATGTTAAAAATATCATTGGGCAGTGGTAGACTGACTATGGGCTTGCATTACAGCTCCTTTCTGACCCATTATCCTTTCTTGGACTGAAAAGAATAATCAATTGTACGGTGGGCTAGACGAATGCGTACTTGCATTCCGCCACATCCAACTTGCTCCAAATTTAGTCCTCTTACAGCCATGGAAGAAAAAATAACAACTTTACGTGTAACTTGGGACATGCAGCTCCCGATAGTCCAGAATAGTCCAAAACCTAAAAAACACAAGAAAGCACCAAAGTAACTCTATCCAATGTGGTAAAATATATGCTTTATGCCCTAAGATTTCAGACATAAATGTGCTCATCAATATTAGATGCCTCACATTTAGCATAAAAAGAGGAATAGACACAATATAGAGAAGGAGCATATTATTTGCATAAGAAAATGTGTGTCCCAACACACGGAGGCAACAAGAATCCTAAGAAGAAGGCTGAGCCCAAAAATATAGGCCAATGGCCCCTTAGAACACAAGCGAATCAACTCCTCTGAGTCTAATCGTGAGTCCGTTCATAAATTTAAACTGGACGGACTTATGAGCGGATGCAGAACGTGAGTCAGCTCCTTTTTCTGTTCTCAGGGTGCTCATTGGCCTAGAGGAATGGGGATGATCGGATTAATGGGTGGATCCTTACATCGTGGTTTCGTTCTTTTGTCCGCTCAGTACAAAAGGCGAAAGGTCAGAGTCAGAAGGCTCAGCGGTTCCACGAGCAGATTCACGATGAGTGAGTCTGTTCATTCGTCCGCTCGACAGATTTTTAACAAAATAGAAACCGCTCCATTCAGTTTCATATTTTGAGAGTGTTGGTTAGGAGCGGGAGAACAAAGCAAGGGTGTTCAAGCTTCGTCTACCCCACATTTCTTGCCCCTAAATCGTGGATTTTGGTTCTTCTACTCTAAATCTCAATCTTCTAACCTCAAGGTATGAATTTTCCTCAACCATTTTAATCTCCTTGGATTGATTGAGTTCTTTTCTAGGGTTTCATTCAAGTTCTTCTCCCCCATTCTTCTACATTGTGTTGGATTGTTTGAGAATATGTGGAGACATCAGTTTCTAGTTCTCTTTACTATAAATCTATTTGTAATCATGTCCAATCATGTACACCCCCATCGATTTGGGCTAGGGTTAGCCAAACCCTTGCAAAAACCGAATTTTCCCCATTGTTTTGATGGTTTGGTTTCTAAGATATGGGGTTTGACACCTATTCTCCCCACCTTACATAGGTTTATTGTGAAAAAAAAATTTGATCTCTCATTTTGAGTGTTGCTATTGCTCCTTTAGAAATTGGGAAGATTTTCCATTTTGTCTCTAAAGAGGAAAATATCTCATTTCTTGGATGCATTTGTATACATTGCTTTTAAATCCCTCTATTTCATTAACATTGGCATGGTCTCTCACTCACCTTTGTTCCTTGTTTAACTTATACGTAAATTATGTAGGTGAGAAGGAATGGGTCCTAAGACAAGGAGTAATAGGGCTCCTACAATTGCCGCAGCACCAGCACCGGTTCCGGCCCCGGTACCATTCGATGCCAATCTATTCGTGTCCACAGAGGCTGAAATCTTATACGCCCAAACACTACGAAAATGATAAATTGAGACAGGAAGGGATGCCATCGTCGAAGAGCTAGCAGCCTTTAAGGTAGGGCTAAGGTTTGAGTACCTAGGTTGGTCCAACATGTTGGTTCTACCCCGATACTACTACTCCAGGCTAATTGGGCATTTCTATGCCAACCAGACTGTGGAGCAAGAAAACATGGAAATTCTCAGGATCAATTCCTTTGTGAAGGGGGTCCACATTACCTTCAATGAGGTGGAGTTGGGGGTTATCTTAGGGATCAGTTCTGTGGGTGCTCGAGTGTATCACCCGCCTGCCAGGGATCCCTTATCCTGCATGTCTTTTGCAGAGTATGAACACCTGTATGAGTCCATGACCCATAATAGGCACAAAAGTCAGGTGACCATGACCAAGTTTGGCTATTCCCAAAGGATTCTGACTATGATAGTCAAATCAAACCTGATGCCAGTAAAAGGACATAACACCGAGCCTTCTCTCATGTCCACCACCTTGGGGTATTGTCTTTACCAGGGACAGCAGTTAAGTCTCCCTTTTTCCATCATCAAGCACATGGAGCAAGTACTCTTCAAATCCAGGATTGAGAAAACCCTTCCTTACGGGAGGCTTCTAACCTACATCTTCTAGCACTTTCAGGTTGATCTAAGTGATGAGCCTTCCTATGAAAGTTTTAAAGAACCATTTGGGAAGAACTCCCTGGCTCACATGAGGATTGTAGTCACCACTAATAGCGATGGGGAGCCAGTGGTTCCAATAGGTAGTGTAGGTGCAGGTGCAGAGGCCATTGAAGATGATGAGAAAGAGGGTCCCATACAGTATGTTGCTGATGCCTCCAGTTCCTGAACCTCAGAGATGGGTGCAATTTTGAGTACCCTGAAATAGATGAACCTTAATA
>NW_025318126.1:0-14101 GCF_018873765.1 Telopea speciosissima
ACTTGATTGCTCAAACATCATGAGTCACGTATTGACTTTATGAATCAGACAAATTGGTATAAAACTATAAACAACCCCAATATCAAAATTTCATTAAGATGTCAATACCAGGTACCGAAAAAAAGAAAAGGAAAACTCTTTGTGAACAGGCATTTATCCCCTGAGGTTCATTGACTGGTATGGATGTGCGGTTCCTCTCACAGGGGGGCCTGAAATGACTATTCCACCCCCTAACCGAACACACTGTCCGAGTGGGGTCCACCCCCTTTTATTAGAGGCACTAGGGAATGGTACCGGACAGGAGAACCGCAGGTTATAACAATTTGATTATATGACTTATATCATCCCATGAAGATGTCAACATCAAACAAAAAAGAAAAGGAAATTTTTTTTGTAAAATGATTATATCATTCCCATTCGCTCACAGGATATGTTTTAGCCCAAAATCATTTCTCCATAGGATTACATAATATGTCTAAGAAAATTTTCTTTTGAAGTTTCTATTTTGTTTGAACTCTTGCACTAAATTTGTGTATTTGCAACTTTAGTGAGTTCATTGCTCAAATGTCATGAGTTGAAAAACTAGGTTTATGACTTAAATAGTTATAAAATATACACAACCCTAGTATCAACCACATCACATCTCAAAATACTTATAATAATAATAATAATAATAAAACTCTTCCTGAACATATTGTCCCCATCAAGTCACGGGATATGTCTTAGCTCAAAATGATCTCCCCACGTCGTTATATAATATGTTGAAAATTATTAAAATTAAGGTTAACTATCAAAAAAGAATTAATAATAGAAAATATGGAATACATGGTGAAACAAACAATCAAAATAGGGTTAGAGGGTACTTTTTTATCCAATGGTGGGATTTATCAAATCAGCCTTTCAAGTAACAAACTCAGATCATATGTATATATCCTCCCCCCCCCCCCCCCACCCCAACACAAAAGAAAAAAAAAAAAAAAATAATCATATGGACCATAAAAGAAAAAGTTAGTTTGGGAACTAACTTTATGAGTTACACAAATTGTTATAAAAATATAAAGGACCAAGTTTTCTTCCACCCATAGAGTACGATTCACCTATCATCCTAGGATTCACAAACCCTTATAGAGTTTTAGTATTTTCTCAAAACACCCTCGCAACGCTCTCACCCACCTATATGACACCCGATTAGTGAATGGAATCTTATTCATTGTGGGTGGAGGAAAACTCCGTCCAAAAATAAATAACTCCAATACTTATCACATAACTACTCAAATGGCATCTAAATTTCATGAAGATGTCAGTACTAGATAGGGGTGGGGGAAAACTCTTTGTGAACAAAGTATATCAACCCCATAAGATATATGTCAGTACCAAATTAAAATACAAATATATATATTTATATATATATTTTTTTTGTGAACATGTTCTATCATCCCCATCCACTCATTGGATATGTTCTAACTTAAAATCATCTCCCCATAGGATTGTATAATATGTTGGGTAATTTTTAAAATTAAGGTCAACCTTTTAAAATTCTGAAATTAAATTAAATAAGCGACACATGGTGAAACAAACAATCAAAATAGGCATTGTGACTAGACTTTCTAACCAATTAGGGGGTACTTTGTTTATCTGATGGTGAGATTTGTCAAATCAACCTCACAAGCATGAAAGAAAATTTTCCTTAATAATAGAAGTGGCAGTAGGAGTAACATGATAATCTTAATTAAAGTGCTATTATACCAATTTTTACTTGGTTCTCTTCTCAATCTTAACCTAAATAGAAGAGATTGGCAACTGTGTACAAGATACAACAACTATTTAATATAACAAATTGTTCATGGATCACATATTTATCTAAATCCCATCTATGCAACAAAACTTCAACCCCCCCCCCCCCACCCCCCACCCCAAAAAGAAAATATATATTTATTTTCAGGACTGTTATTATTATTAGTTTTTGGTACTATGTTGTTATGACAAAAATATTTAAGAACATGGATGAAAATATTATTGTCAAATATTGGAATACAAAAAGAATGCAGGGGCAATGATGTAGATGTGAAGTGTAGTTCCAACACCTCAATTGTTAGGTAGTATGTGAATTATGCAAATTTAAACTGTGGAACAGAGCATATTTATTGATTATGTGTCAAATTTGAGGCCATAATCAAATCATATGAGCTATAAATGGGTTGGATGCAAAGCAAAAAAAAGGTGGATTCACATTTGTTTTTATTTAGATATCTGAAATTATACTAAATTACAAATTTTTGCTTATGTTAAGGGAAGCTCCATTTTTAATACTATTTTTTCACTTAAAACTAGAATATGTGCAAGTATTAAACTCTATATTTTTACATTTTAAACTTAGTGGATACACCTCAAATAATTTGATTGGGTATTTATTAGGTTGATTATAGGTATATCCATATCCTAAATAATGGGATTGAATGCAGAATTGGTGCGGATTATATTCGGCACATTGATGGCCCTAGGAAGAAAGAACACACACACACACACACAGAGAATTGGTGATTTGAGTTTTTAAAAAAATCAGTGGGTGATTTGAGTTTAGATTGACAAACCAAGGGGTGACATGTAATTTACTAAATTATAAACAACGTCAATATATATCACATCACATCACATCTTAAATGGTATTAAATACCATACAGATGTCAGTATTTTTTATTATAATAATAATAATAATAATAAAGGGGGACCATTCTCTGTGGGGGAGCACAGGGACCATATGTGCTAGCATCTCGAGGCCAGGACTTCCACTTTTTGGGGAGGGGGGACATTTGCCCCCCACCACAGAGAACATTTTCCTTAAAAGAAAACTCTTTGTGAACGAGTCAATACCTCCATCAACTTGCGATATATGTTTTGACCCAAAATCATCTCCTCATATGGTTGTATGATTTTTTTTTAAAATTACTATAATTAAGGTTAATCATTTAAAAATAATTAATAATTATAATAAAATATGCTATACATGTTGAAAAAAAATCAAAATAAGCACTATAATATGATTGTTGTTGCGTCAAGAAATCGTCGAGCGGTCCTGCGAGTGCCGTCACCTGCAAGTGGACCAAAGGGGTCAACAGAGAGAACCGGTGTGGTCCCGGCCTAGGGCTCTCCGATGCCAAAGTTAGATCTCCTGGCGCAAATAGATGAATAGTGATTATTCAGTATGAGTTTAGATGTCCCTCGATGGGGTTGCGTACCTTGCCTTTTATAGTAGCATATGGCGGTGTATGGCGGTGTGGAGAGTCCCTGTTTGATGGCGATTGTGCCGTTGAGTGGATAGAGGCCCTGGGTAACGGGGCTCTATCCTGATTGGCCATCTCCCCGTGGGAGGGAGTGTCCTGGTGGCATCAGGATCCTTGGTGGATAGATACCCGCGTGTGGTGATAACGTCCTTGGTGCTTGAATCCGTCTGGATGACGTGACCTCTAAGCGGCGGTCTAGAGTCCTGGTAGTGACATGAGTCTTAGCGATACGATCGGGTCGTAGATGGGTGGCCCCCACCTCACGTGCCCACGATGCTGTGCCTGGGTGCAGGCCGCGCCTGGGTGAGGCTGCGCCTGGATGTGTGGCCGCGCCTAGGTGAAGCCGCGCCCCCTGGGTGTGTGGCCGCGCCTAGGTGAGGAGGCCGCGGCCTGGGTGAGGCCGCTCCCTGGTGAGGAGGCCGCGCCTGGGGGTGAGGCCGCGCCCTGGTGAGTGAGGAGGCAGGCGCCTGGGTGAGGAGGCTACCCCCTGATGCGGGGCCGCGCCCGAGTGGTGGCCGCTCCCTCGAGTGGTGCTGGGACCCCGGTTCGTTCCCCTTAGCTATGGAGCTGGTCGTCTATGACATGTGGCGGTCGTTGATTGGCCTGGTGAATATTGGATGTATCATTTGCCCCCCACTCTCTTGGGATAGGATGTCCAAGAGAGTAGGTGTCTTTGCATAGTGAGGGGTCCGCTGCGAATAGACTTTCCTGTGGGGTTTGCCTGTAAATCCACTAATGAGGTAGGAGAGGTTGGGGGTTCAAACCATACCTCCTACACTTTTTCTTTTTGTTTTTTGTAGGTATATGTTCCTTCCTCTCCCTTCTTCTTTCACTTCTCATTTCTCTTTCTTACTTTTTGTCTCCCCTTTTGCTCTCCTTTAATTCCCCCTTTTTGTCTTTTGTCCTCTCTTTGGTGCCCACCATGTGCTTGTTTTTGGGTCACCTCCACTAGTATCCACTTTGCTTGATTTTGGGTCCTTGTGTTTGGGTTGTGTTCTCTTGGTGCCTTGGTTTGCTTGGAAGGCTTGAGTGGTGCTTGGCTTGAGTGCCTTGCCTCTTGTGACCTCTATCCCTTGATTGTGC
The DNA here is from genome assembly GCF_018873765.1 of Telopea speciosissima. NCBI lineage: Eukaryota > Viridiplantae > Streptophyta > Magnoliopsida > Proteales > Proteaceae > Telopea > Telopea speciosissima. Next base: position 4,365 of record NW_025318126.1, read on the forward strand.
CTCGTGGTGTGGCTACGTCATCGCCGTTCCGCGCGGTCACCTTTTTACAAAGGTACCTTTTTTTTTTTTTTTTTTTTTGTATGGTGTCTCCTCGGTCTCGGTGAGGCCGCGCCTGCTGGGTGTGGCCGCGGTGAGGCCGCGCCTGCTGGTGTGGCCGCGGTGAGGCCGTGCCCTGCGGATGTAGCCGCGGTGAGGCCGCGCCTGCTGGTGTGGCCGCGGTGAGGCCGCGCCCTGCGGGTGTGGCCGCGGTGAGGCCGCGCCCTGCGGGTGTGGCCGCGATGAGGCCGCGCTTGCGGGTGTGGCCGCGGTGAGGCCGTGCCTGCGGGTGTGGCCGCGGTGAGGCAGCACCTGCGGGTGTGGCCGCGGTGAGGCCGTGCCCTGCGAATGTGGCTGCGGTGAGGCCGCGCCTGCTGGTGTGGCCGAGGTGAGGCCGTGCCTGCAGGTGTGGCCGCGGTGAGGCTGCACCCGCGGGTATAGCCGTGGTGAGGCCACGCCTGCTGGTGTGGCCGCGGTGAGGCCGCGCCTGCGGGTGTGGCCGCGGTGAGGCCACGCCTGCGGGCGTGGCCGCGGTGAGGCCGCGCCTGCGGGTGTGGCCGTGGTGAGGCCGCGCCTGCGGGGGTGTCCGCGCCTGGGTGAGGCCACGGTGAGGCCACGCCTGCGGGTGTGGCCGCGCCTGTGGGTGTGGCTGCGCCTTGCGAGGGTGGCCGCATGGCTGGCCGTGCCTGGGTGGCCATGCCTGGGTGTGGCCCGCGCCTTGCCGGTGATGCCGCGCCTATGGTGGCCGCGGCGTGGGCGTGATGGACCCTCGCTCTTCTTCCCTGTTCTTCCTCTTGTATGTGATGGATCTGCTGTTTATATTTTGCAGGTGACATTCCTTTCATTTTTCTTGCCAGCTTCGGGGAGATTGCTTTCTCGAGTAAGTAGTTCGTTCCCCTCTTGTCCTTCATGTCGTTCCTGGGTGACCTTGGCCCTGCTTCAGTCGGAGTTGGATCTTTAGAGGAGCGTTCCCCCTGATCGCCTTCTTCTGTGGGTACTCCCTCCTCTATACCCTCCCCTAGTGATACTGATGGAGGAGTGGGACCTTCTAGTGTCTCCGGTCCCCGTAGGGATCGTCAGCCCTCTGGGGCGGCATCCTCAGCCGCCGGTCCTGCTGATAGGTTAGGCCCTGTTGCTAGCATCTTGTCACCTTCTGACTTGGTTTCCCTCTGTGAGGAGTTCCATATTCCCGCCGAGGTCATGTTGCGTGCTCCAGGGCCTAGCGAGTATGCCTTCTCTCATCGTGCGGGGGGAGATCTGTCTCTACCGTTCATTTTTCCTCCAGGGCCTTCGCCTTCCTATCCCTCGCTTCGTCGAGTTAGTGTTAGAGCATTGGCACCTCACCCCTGGGCAGGTGTTGCCCAACTCTTGGAGGGTGATCTTGGGTTTCTATGTCTTTTTCGCCCGCCTGGGGCGTGCCGCCACTGTTCTCCTTTTCTCCCACTTTTATCTGTTGAACAAGGGGAACCATGGATGCTATCACTTTGCTCACCGCGTGCTTAAGGGGCCCTATGCCTCTGTGGAGCTTCTCACGGGGATCACTAGTCACGTGAAGTATTGGAGGGATCGCTTCTTTTTTGCCACGGTCCCCCGATGCCCATTACGGACTGTTAGGGAAGTTATTGACCTCAAGAGGGTCAATCGGGGCTTGAGTGAGTGATTTTGAGGGTGACTCCCTCTGCCGTGCCCGGGTCGCGATCCGTTCCACGTCCGGAGTTGGACTCGGAGGCCTTCTGTCTCTCTGGAAGCGAGTCCTGGTAAGAGCATTGTCTTTTGTACTTGATTGGCATGTTGGTATTTGAATGTATGTGTCATCGATTGGTTGGTCGATCTATGCAGTGGATACGCGTCCGGACTTGATTTGCTCGCGACAATCTGCGGAGGAAGGCCGCTTCTCAGGGTGGTCCATCTGCTGGAGTGACCGATGTTGGTGGTGCTTCTGCGCTGTGGTTGTTGGAGCGAAGTGGAAGGGTGGACCAGGACATGCCCACGTGCGAGCTCGGCGTGCGGGTCCTCCTTCCCCCGTACTTCTCCTTGTGACGATGGCGTTCCAGGCTCGTGCCTCCGCCTCCCTCTGTTGTTCCTTGGATCTTACGTATTGCCCCTTTCCAAGGGGAAAGGTGTGAGTTCCTGCGGTATGCCACTCGATCTTCCCACGCTGGGTGAGTCCTGGTGATCACCTTGGGCGTGCCGGAGGGCTCGACCTGGCCGGCCGGCGTGTCGCGGAGTGGGTGGATAGGGGCAGGCTCCCTACCGCGAGGATGGCCTTGCAGAGGCTTAGCGATGCTTGTTTGGCTCGGACCCTCTACCATGACATGGCTTCGGTGAGTTATTCCTTTTCTGTCTCATCATGTCCATTGCTCCATTTATTTTTACATTATTTTATCGCTTGCCATGTTGATTGTAGGTCCATCATCGTATTCCGAGGCGGTGCTTCGATGGAGGGTCACGCTTCTCGTGAGGTGCAGATACAACGCACCCCGCGTGACGTGGAGAGGGACCTCCAGGGTCGTCGATGCCCGTGAGAGGGCCGAGGCTGACGCGCAGAGGGTGCTCGGGGAGCTCGCCGTGGCATCCGGAAGCTCCTAGAGGTGTCCGAGGAGCCGCATGTGACTCTGGTGCGGGCCGAGAGCTCGGCTAGGGTTCTTGCTTTGGAGGAGGAGCTTCATTCATTGAGGGGAAGGCATGAGGTGGAGCTGGCATCTGCAAGTGAGCGAGCTGTGGCTGAGTTCCAGGCATCCTCTCTGTGTTCTCGACATGCCAGTAGCGCACTTCACCCGCCTATGAGGGAGGGGTCCGGGACTTAGCCGCTTGTGTCTGGAGGTGACCCCTGACTATGACTTCTCTGTCTTGGGGTTTTCTGAGTTTGCTGCGGCGCTTCTGGGTGTAGCTGTGGTGGAGAGCGCTCCGGTGTCAGAGGTGGAGGCTGCCCTGCCTGAGGGGGGTGCTGTTGCGCGTCCTCCTGAGGCGGACATGATGTCCTCCAGCTGGGTCGGAGGTGACCCACCTGTTATACCCGTACCCCGGGATATAATTAAATATCATTTCTTCTCGTGACGTGTAGATACCGCTGCCATGTATGCTGGTGACCTGTTCTCCATGATGGTCAAACCTAGCTACAAAATCGTTGACCACAGCACGGGTTTGCCTGTGGAGGAAAGATTCCTCAACCGCCAGTGGGGAAAGTTCGTGGACGGCGACTTCGTCGACTACCCTCCAAGTACCAGCCCGGGAAGCGAGGAGTTCAGGAGAGAGCATCCTGGACCGTCACCTCAGCTGGATATTTCGTTCGGTGATGAGCTTAGCGTTGCCGTGGCAAAGCTGTTCGGGGTCATGGGTAATAAACCATGACAGGGGGAAAAGTAAGTTCTAGCCTCAAGTCTTATTAATTATTCTTCCCTTGGTAACCTCGAAGTGCGGGTCCGGGCTTGAACCGCTCGAGCTATTTCATGAGAGAAGGGAATAATTTAAGTTCGGGTCCCGCGTACCTTTAGGAAGTACATTGGGGACTTATACCCATCTCATATGAGCCCATCTAAGAATGGGCTTTTCCTTAATTAAGGTTGTGGGCAGGCCCATTTAACCTATTGGCCCAATGATGGGTTATTCCATCCACTTACCCATTAGGCCTCATGACCCATTTGACTAAGGGTACCCATAGACCCATTTATTATAAAAGAGAGGAGGAGGGGGAGAGAACATTACTTCTTCTTCAACATCCTCTTCTACCCTAAATCGTGGAGGAGAGAAAGAGGAGAGAAAGAGGAGAGAAAGAGAAAGAGGAAGGAGAGAGAGGCTTGGAGGAAGGTGGAGACCCCATCTCTTGGGCAGAAATCGTGGAGCTCTCATCTTGGGGGTAGGTAAGCTTCTTCCTTCTTCTATTTTGGGTTTCAAAAAGGGGTTGGGTAATGGGAGAGATTGACCTAGATCTCTCTTGGAACCTAGGGAGTAGATGGAGCTTTAAAGCCAAGCTATGGTGGAGTTAGTTCACTCCATTATGAGCTCTAATGTGAGGGTTCTCATTGCCATTTGGGGGATTTAAGGTTGGACCCTAAGGAGCTTAGGATAGAGTTTTCTAGAAGTCCTTGTGCCTTAAAAACCACTTGAAATGGGGTCCTTGGAGGGGAATCCTTCGGATTTTGGACCCGAAGGTGTGAGGGTTACATGTGATTTCGCACCGCAAGAAACCCCCTCGAAACTACCTTCCCGAGAAGGATTCTGTGAAGGTCGGATTTACACTCGGATTCGCTTTTTCGAAACCACATCCGCATCCGACCTTGGCAAAAATTGTCCTGAGCCCCTGTGAAGCTCGGATTTACACTTGGATTCAGTTTTTCTGAAACCACATCTGCATCCGACCTTGACTAAAACTGTCCCGGTTTCCTAGGATTTACATGTGGTTGCGAATTTGGGCATGAAACCACTCCCCGCAACCACTTCGCCTCTCGAAACCTTATACTTAAGTGTTTATGGGAGATCTTTTGGGGATCCGTTCCTTTCGCTCGTTTAACCTTATTCCACTCTTTGTATAGGTTAAAATATTCACTTTTGTGGCTTATTGCTTGATCGAGGCGACAACTGATAAACTGGGTGCTTGGCATATACGTAGTGAGTGGGTTTGGTTGTATGGGCTTGTTATTATTATTGCACTATATATTATGTACTCATTATAATTAATAAGCATGTTTGCGCATATTGCATAATTTTATATCTATTTGTTATAATGTTGATTGGTAATGTTGTATCTTGATGGGTCTCGGTGCCGGTGGGTACCGGTGCCGGAACCCGAACTCTATAAACATTTATGAAGAAATTATGTTGAATGTCATGTTGAATCAGATGCGCGTGCGCGGTCGGTAACCTGGGCACTAAACCGGATGAAAAGTTGATGCGCTCAATTACCTCTCGGGACGATAGGACTTGCATGTAGTATATTGTGGCTAGGATTTCACACCCTTATGCTACGACCCTTACCAACAGGGGTTTAGGTGTTGGGTAATCAGTACACCGGATTCTGTGGAGGTGGGAGAGGCCAATCATGGTAGTATTGGTTATCAGGGGTCTGCCACTGAGTGGTCTTGGAGGCTTCGATCGGCGTAGGTCCCACGTGACAATTGAGGTTTCATTGTGGCGATAAGTTAAGTGACCCACAGTGTCTCCCGAGTTGTCACAGTAGCATATGCCATTGACTTAGTTGTTTGTTAGGTGGAAAAATGAACTTAACATGTGCATGCATCATTGGACTATGTGAATTGCGTGTTTGTGCATTCCCATCCCCTCACTCGCCTGGAGCTAACCCCTCGTGCGCACATTTTTTAGATTATGGTGCAGTGTGACGGATATCTCGCGGGACTTGGAGTTCAGCCCTCGGGATACGATGAGATCGGTGAGGAGGAACCGGAGGCCGTGTTTGAGGAACATGGCGACGGGTGTCCTTGCGATGATTGTGCCTACGGGCCGTGAGGATATTCGGACTCGATCCCTTTTGATTACTTTTGAGGCTAAGGCCTATGGTGAAATACTTCATCGTAATACCATTTTTGATAGTTATTAGATGATCATTGGAAATGTAACTAATTATCGTATTTATCATCTAGCTTTGAACATCTTGTAACTATTCGATTTATACGCTCCGCAATACTACCGATCATTGGAATGTAATATTCTCTCTTTCTCGCATTCTAATATTATATTGTGTTAATATTGGATATGATCGGGCGCTGGGACACCGTGTCGTTGATCCGGCGGTTTAGTAGGATGACACGCGTCGCCCTAGTCACCCTTTATATGATATTATATTCCTTGTCCGGAATAGGGCGTGATAGCGTGGTATCGAGCGAGATGCTCGCACCAGCCACGTCTAGCGGATTGTGATTTACTCGACACAATAGGTTGCTAAAATAAAAGCTTCTAACAATGCATAATTGGAATGTCGCGAATCTTGGGGAGAAGACTAGCTTAGGGAGAAAGCCGAAGACAATAGCAATTAATAGGCACAACAGTGAAATGAAAGACATGTGTATATAATTATAGATATATTCCTTAATTTCATTGTTAATACATTTTCATAAGCCAAACGAGTGATTACAACAAAATTCAGCTGAACTGGAGACTTCGAGTTCTTACAACCAAGAAAAAAAAAAAAAAAAAAAAAAAAAAAAAAAAAAAATTTGCTGCATGGTAAGACAAAAAGCTAGGGGTCCATTGAGAGCATGGTGGGAATGGACAGGAGGTCTACCGCTCCATCTCATCATCACTATCGGGCTCGTCCTCTCGTGCCCTCATCATGGAGGTAGGAGTGCAAGTCCTCCATCTCGCCGCCGAGGCTCTCCATGCGCTTTGTCTCGATGCATCGAGCCTAGTGTTCACTCCTTCAAACCCCGAGCCATGTTGGTGCTCATCGGCCCGGAGTTGCAAGAATCCTATCGATGTCGAGACTCCACTAGGAGCAAAGGTTTGATGAAGAGGCCGCATGCACAATGGGCCGAGGAGGAGGCTCCTGCACTCGAGGCTCAGCCCGTGACCTCTCTGCCGGGACCAATGGCTCCCCATCACTATATGCATCCATCGCACTGCATCCTCGCCATGCATTACGATCTAGAGGTGGATCTTCGGTTAAGTCTTGATCCTCCTCACTCAAGTCAACTCCAAAATTTTGGAAAATAGTGGTGAGCAACCTCCCATAGGGTAAATCTAAGTTCCTCCTGGGATTTCGCCCGCATGATCCATAGTCCGCATGATAATGTAGGGCGTGCGATGGGAATGCCTTTGTAGAGGTGATAGGCCACATAGCCTACGAAGATGGAAGGCATGGTGCGGTGACCGGCTATAGGCACGATGTTGGCCGCACAATCCGACTCAAGATCTCCGGGAGAATTGGCAAAAGAAGTCTGTGCACTTTCTTCTCGAATGCCCCACGTGTAAGCTCCCCGTATAACTCCCGTATGCCTCTCTCCCGAGAAAGGAGTAGGGATTCTTCCATGGTGCGCAGAGGTCTTCTCTCCCGATGGCTACATTGAGGATGCCCGCCAACCGTGCCCCCGTGAAGGATATGGTGACTCCCTTGACATAAGAGAGGATCCTGTAATCTCGCGTGCCTAGGTTCTCGGTGTGCGAGGTTGGCGAGAAGTGACGAACGAGCTTGGGATAGAATGGCTCGGAAGGTTGAGGAGGTTGACCACCCCATGCTTCAAATCTCGGCCCTACCTTGTAGGCCTTGAGGTCTTCCAAGACCACATCTCTTCCCTCCAAGATATTCTTAAAGCGAAAGTGGTCTTGGTACATCTCCTGTTTCTCTAGGTCTTGGAACCATTTCGTATCCAAAGCAACGGGGCAGCTTGTTCGGCCCGTGCACGCCTTGTTCTAGGAGCCATTTAGATTCCCTAACCCGCAACCAAGGAAGGCCAAGAATACGTAAACACATTAAGTCCATGCTTGGATATTAAGGTCTAAGCAAATATACAATGAAAAGAAACAAGGCGAGTAGAACCTAGACCTTGATGCATGGCCACTATGTAGAAGCAATCATAGAGGATAAAGGTACATGGCCACATTATGCTTGGAGAAGCATTATATCATACAAGCAATTAGTTCAAACAAAATTGGACTGAATTGAAAACAAAATTATACTATGAACCCAAAGAGGAAATTTTTAATTTGGTTGGAAGTTGAATGATATAGTACACAATATATATACATGGCCATAGTACACCTAACACATGAAGTTTATACTAAATACCTAGTTCAAGCAATATATGGAGCTAAATTGTGGTAAATAATGCTTGAATCTCTAAAAGAAAATTCAGATGTGATTCTTGAAGTTCCAATTTGCAAGAAATAAATAAGTAATGGCTTGAGACAACCCCAAATGATATACACCAAGCCTACCTAGCAAAACCGAACTTGAATTGGGCAAAAGACATAGAATTTCGGTTAGGGTTTGGGGATTTCTCCAAAATCCAACCCAAACCCTTGGTGATGGTGCAAGATTGGGGGAAATGCCCCAACTAGGTTGCATATGAAGGGAAACGAAGGTAGGATGGACAAAAATCCATCTAAATAGCTAGGAGAAAACAAAAAAACCCAAATCTTGTAAACCCGAAATGGATTTTGGGGTTTCTCCATAATAGAAGTCGAAAGGAGAAAGAGATAGATCGATAGAGAGGGAAGAGGGCATACCTGAACTCGATCGGATCTGTTGTGCGTGGATTGAGTGCCAAAAATCCACCTAGAAGGGAGAGGGAGCAAGGAACGAAAGTGCGGTTTTGGGTTCTCCAGAGCGTAGGGGTGTTTGGAAAAAGAAATTTGGGTTTTGAAAGAGAGTTCGAGTGAGAAATTTGTTTTTAGGCCATGCGGTTTTACACTCGGATGCAAGATTTTGAATCCGATCGTGAATCCGCGGATTCCCGAGACCAGCCTTTGGTCCTATGAAGGTCGGATTTACACTCGGATGCAGCCTAGTGAAACCGCATGTAAATCCGACTGCCGTAAAAGGTTTTTGGCCCTGCTTTGCTTAACCAACTTGTTTCTAATGTTTATTACCCTCATAATTGCTTCCCTTACCCCGTGTAACCTATGTTTACCTTTGCAAATCGATTTTTTGATTGGTTTGCTTAATATTGCAATTGTGCCTATAATCGTGGGTGTTGATCGTAACCGGTGTGAACCATGGTTAATACACGGTCAAATGCCAACCGTTCTCCGCTTAGGAAGAGGCCGGTGAGGCTTGAATACGGTTCTACCGGTAGCACCGCCAATTAGTAATAATGCGGATGTCGCCGTTGTTGAGCAATAGGTTGCAATCCATGGAACGAGAGCATAGGGAGGCGCAACAAGAGCAGCGCCAATTTATGCAAAACATGACGGCTATGTTCCAAGCCTTTGTTAGGAAAGGCAGCAGGCCTCCTCCCGTGCAAGTCAATCCTCCCCCCACCCGCCCGTGGGTTCTCGCTGTACCTAGTGTTCCTCTGGCTCAAGCCACTGCCGGAATTCCTTTGACACAAGAGGTGCCAGCACCTATTCTACCTTCCACTTCTGTGGCTCCTTCGGTCCAAGCGGTGACTCCGGCTTGGGTGGATGCTGCTAGGTTATCGGAGAGATTTCAGAAACATCGTCCTCCAACCTTCTACAAGATGGCCCATGATTCCTTTTTCCCGGCAACATTTATAAGGGATCTTGAGAGAATCTTTGAAGTGATACGTGCAATGACACGGACAAGATCCGTGTGCTACCTACCGCCTCGGGGTGATTCGATGCGTGGTGGCTCTCCTCTAAAGACCATTTTTGGGCAACTCACCCAGAGGCAACTTGGGCTCAATTCAAGGAAGTCTTCTTCAAAAATTTCTTCCCTCAAAACTTCCGTGATAGGAAGGAGTCTCGAGTTTATGAGCTTCTTTCAAGGATCCAAATCGGTCCTTGAGTACCAGCAAGCTTTTGAGGAGTATTTTACTTCGCCCGGCACACATGAAGGCCGAGAATGTGAAGGCTAGGAAGTTTGAGAAGGGGCTTAGACCTAGCATTAGTACTTCGTGGTGCTACACAAGTACCCTACTTATGCCGAGACGGTCCAAGCCGCTAAGGTGATTGAGGACCACAGAGAGAGAATTACGGGGCCATTCAGTGGTAAAAGGCCCATGACCTCTCACGAACCTAGGGGATCCACAAAATTCCAAAAGAGAGGATCTTACACTACTACTTTTCCG
>NW_025318127.1:12500-14089 GCF_018873765.1 Telopea speciosissima
TTTAGGGTTTAGGGTTTAGGGTTTAGGGTTTAGGGTTTAGGGTTTAGGGTTTAGGGTTTAGGGTTTAGGGTTTAGGGTTTAGGGTTTAGGGTTTAGGGTTTAGGGTTTAGGGTTTAGGGTTTAGGGTTTAGGGTTTAGGGTTTAGGGTTTAGGGTTTAGGGTTTAGGGTTTAGGGTTTAGGGTTTAGGGTTTAGGGTTTAGGGTTTAGGGTTTAGGGTTTAGGGTTTAGGGTTTAGGGTTTAGGGTTTAGGGTTTAGGGTTTAGGGTTTAGGGTTTAGGGTTTAGGGTTTAGGGTTTAGGGTTTAGGGTTTAGGGTTTAGGGTTTAGGGTTTAGGGTTTAGGGTTTAGGGTTTAGGGTTTAGGGTTTAGGGTTTAGGGTTTAGGGTTTAGGGTTTAGGGTTTAGGGTTTAGGGTTTAGGGTTTAGGGTTTAGGGTTTAGGGTTTAGGGTTTAGGGTTTAGGGTTTAGGGTTTAGGGTTTAGGGTTTAGGGTTTAGGGTTTAGGGTTTAGGGTTTAGGGTTTAGGGTTTAGGGTTTAGGGTTTAGGGTTTAGGGTTTAGGGTTTAGGGTTTAGGGTTTAGGGTTTAGGGTTTAGGGTTTAGGGTTTAGGGTTTAGGGTTTAGGGTTTAGGGTTTAGGGTTTAGGGTTTAGGGTTTAGGGTTTAGGGTTTAGGGTTTAGGGTTTAGGGTTTAGGGTTTAGGGTTTAGGGTTTAGGGTTTAGGGTTTAGGGTTTAGGGTTTAGGGTTTAGGGTTTAGGGTTTAGGGTTTAGGGTTTAGGGTTTAGGGTTTAGGGTTTAGGGTTTAGGGTTTAGGGTTTAGGGTTTAGGGTTTAGGGTTTAGGGTTTAGGGTTTAGGGTTTAGGGTTTAGGGTTTAGGGTTTAGGGTTTAGGGTTTAGGGTTTAGGGTTTAGGGTTTAGGGTTTAGGGTTTAGGGTTTAGGGTTTAGGGTTTAGGGTTTAGGGTTTAGGGTTTAGGGTTTAGGGTTTAGGGTTTAGGGTTTAGGGTTTAGGGTTTAGGGTTTAGGGTTTAGGGTTTAGGGTTTAGGGTTTAGGGTTTAGGGTTTAGGGTTTAGGGTTTAGGGTTTAGGGTTTAGGGTTTAGGGTTTAGGGTTTAGGGTTTAGGGTTTAGGGTTTAGGGTTTAGGGTTTAGGGTTTAGGGTTTAGGGTTTAGGGTTTAGGGTTTAGGGTTTAGGGTTTAGGGTTTAGGGTTTAGGGTTTAGGGTTTAGGGTTTAGGGTTTAGGGTTTAGGGTTTAGGGTTTAGGGTTTAGGGTTTAGGGTTTAGGGTTTAGGGTTTAGGGTTTAGGGTTTAGGGTTTAGGGTTTAGGGTTTAGGGTTTAGGGTTTAGGGTTTAGGGTTTAGGGTTTAGGGTTTAGGGTTTAGGGTTTAGGGTTTAGGGTTTAGGGTTTAGGGTTTAGGGTTTAGGGTTTAGGGTTTAGGGTTTAGGGTTTAGGGTTTAGGGTTTAGGGTTTAGGGTTTAGGGTTTAGGGTTTAGGGTTTAGGGTTTAGGGTTTAGGGTTTAGGGTTTAGGGTTTAGGGTTTAGGGTTTAGGGTTTAGGGTTTAGGGTTTAGGGTTTAGGGTTTAGGGTTTAGGG
>NW_025318128.1:0-14066 GCF_018873765.1 Telopea speciosissima
ACTCTCCTTCTTCTTCTTTTATTTTTTTTCTGTGGTTGTGGTGTGTGGCTGCAATTTATCCATTTCAATCCGCGTTAGTTTGATAGGTTAGATGGATATGTGTTAGGACGCCAATTTAATTCATGCAATTAATTCGTTAGATGCTTGTGAGTTAGGACGTGTTAATTTTCATTTGTTTAATTTAACACTTTACTTTGGTTCACTTTGCATTACTTTAAAGTGAGTAAAATAGGGTGGCATATATCTCCTTGAGTTCGACCTATAGCTACGATTGATCCGTAGGCTTGCGGTTATTATTTTAGGCAAACACCTAATGCAAAAAAAGCACAAAAATGCCCCCAATATGCCGAAACGACCCACATGATCTGGTTTGGACAAAAAATAAACATATGTCAAAATACGTATCAATACGAAGGTCTCGACCCTCAACATCTTATCCACACATCTCACAAGAGATAGGGACACTTTATAGAAAAGCCCTAACCCAAGAAAAGTACAGAAATGCCCCCTAATAACCCCAAACGACCCACTCGGTCTGGTTCGGACCGGAACTGAACCTATGTCAAAATACATATCAATTCGAAGGTCTCAACCCTCTGCATCTCGTCCATACTTCTCGTAAGAGGTAAAGACACTTAATAGAGAAGGTCGAACCCAAAAAAGTTTGGAAATCCCCCCCAATAACCCTAAACCACCCTCCCGGTCTAGTAAGGATAAAAAATGAACATATATCGGAATACGTAATGATTCAAAGGTCTCGACCCACGACATCTCGTCCACACCTCTCATAAGAGGTAAAGACACTTTATAGAAAAGCCCTAACCCAAAAAAGTATAGAAATGCCCCCCAATAACCCTTAATGAACCACCTGGTCTGGTTTGGACCGAAAATGAATATATGTCGAAATATGTATCGATTCGAAGGTCTCGACCCTCAACATCTTATCCACACATCTCATAAGAGATAAGGACACTTTATAGAAAAGCCCTAACCCAAAAAAGTACATAAATGCCCCCCAATAACCCCAAACGACCCACCCGATTTGGTTCGGACCAGAAATGAACATATGTCAAAATACGTATCGATTCGTAGGTCTCGACCCTCAACATCTTATCCACACATCTCATAAGAGATAAGGACACTTTATAGAAAAGCCCTAACCTAAAAAAAGTACAAAAATGCCCTCCAACAACCCCAAACGACCCACCCAGTCTGGTTCGGACCGAAATTGAACATATGGCGAAATACATGTCGATTCGAAGGTCTCGACCTGCAAAATCACGTCCACACCTCTCATATCAGGTAAAGACATTTTATAGAAAAGCCCTAACCAAAAAAAATACAGAAATGCCCCCCCAATAACCCTAAACGGCCCACCCGATTTGGTTTGGACTGAAAATGAACATATGTTGAAATACATATCAATTCGAAGGTCTCGACCCTCAACATCTTATCAAAACATCTCATAAGAGATAAGGACAGTTTAGAGAAAAGCCGTGACCCAAAAAAGTATAGAAACACACCCAATAACATCGAATGACCCACTCGGTATGGTTCGGACCGGAACTGAACATATGTCAAAATACGTATTGATTTTAAGGTCTCGACCATCAACATCGTCCACACCTTTCGTGAGAGTTAAAGGCAGTTATTGAAAAGCCCAAACCCAAAAAAGTACAAAAATGCTCCCCCCCCCCAATAACCCTAAACGACCCACCCGGTCTGGTTTGGACCGAAAATGAACATACGACAAAATATGTATCGATTTGAAGGTGTCGACCCTCAAAATCTCGAGCACACCTCTCATAAGACGTAAAGACACATTATAAAAAAGCCCTAACCCAAAAAAGTATAGAAATGCCCCACCAATAACTCTAATCGATCCACCCGGTTTGTTTTGGACCGGAAATGAACATATGTCAAAATACGTATCGATTCAAAGGTCTCGACCCTCAACATCTCATCCACACATCTAATAAGAGTTAAGGACACTTTATAGAAAAGTCCTAACCCAAAGAAGTACAGAAATGCCGCCAATAAGCCTAAACTACCCACCCAGTTTCGTTCGGACCAGAATAGAACATATGACAAAATATGTATCGATTCGAAGCTCTCAACCCTCAACATCTTATCCACAGATCTCATAAGAGATAAGGACACTTTACAGAAAAGCCCTAACCCAACAAAAGTACAAAAATGCCCCCAATAACCCCAAATGACCCACCAGGTCTAGTTCAGACCGGAACTGAATATATGTCAAAATACACATCAATTCAAAGGTCTCGACCGGCAACATCTCATCCACACCTCTCGTAAGACTTAAAGACACTTTATAGAAAAGCCCATAACCCAAAAAAGTATAGAAATGCCCCCCCAATAACCCCAAACAACCCACCCGATCTGGTTTGGGGCAAAAATGAACATATGTCAAAATCAGTATCGATACGATGGTCACGACCCTCAACATCATATCCAAACATCTCATAAGAGATAAGGACACTTTATAGAAAAGCCCTAACCCAATGAAAGTGCAGAAATGCCTCCCAATAAACCCAAACGACCCACTCGGTCTGGTTCGGACCAGAACTGAACATATGTTGAAATACGTATCGATTTGAAGGTCTCAACCCTCAACATCTCGTCCAGTCCTCTTGATAGAGGTAAAGACACTTTATAGACAATCCCTAACCCAGAAAAGTACAGAAATACCCCCCCCCCAAAAACCCTAAACGACCCACCCAATTTGGTTCGGACTGGAAATGACATATGTCAAAATACGTATCGATTTGCAGATCTTGACTCTCAACATCTCATCCCCACATCTCATAAGAGATAAGGACAGTTTATGGAAAAGCCCTATCCCAAAAAAGTACCGAAATGCCCCCCATTAAGCCGAAACTACCCACCTGATTTGGTTCAGACCAGAATAGAACATGTGTCAAAATACATATCGATTCGAAGGTCTTGACCCTCAACATCTCGTCCACACCTCTAGTAAGAGGTAAAGACACTTTATAGAAAAGCCCTAACCCAAAAAAGTACAGAATGCCCCTCCAATAACCCTTAACGACCCACCCGGTCTGGTTTGGACCAGAAATGAACATATGTTGAAATACGTATCGATTTGAAGGTCTCGACCCTCAACATCTTATCCACACATCTCATAAGAGATAAGGACAGTTTATGGAAAAGCCCTAACCCAAAAAAATACCAAAATGCCCCCCAATAAGCCCAAACTACCCACCCGATTTGGTTTGGACCAGAATAGAACATGTGTCGAAATACATATCGATTCGAAGGACTCAACCCTCAACATCTCGTCCAAACCTCTAGTAAGAGGTAAAGACACTTTATAGAAGAGCCCTAACCCAAAAAAGTACAAAATGCCCCTCCAATAACCCTTAATGACCCACCCGGTCTGGTTTGGACCGGAAATGAACATATGTCGAAATACATATCGATTTGAAGGTCTCAACCCTCAACATCTTATCCACACATCTCATAAGAGATAAGGACACTTTATAGAAAAGTCCTAACCCAAAAAAAATGATAGAAATGCCCAACAACAACCCCAAACAACCCACTCGGTATGGTTCGGACCGGAACTGAACCTATGTCGAAATACGTATCGATTCGAAGGTCTCGACCATCAGCCTCTCATCCTCACCTCACGTAAGAGGTAAAGAAACTTAATCGACAAGCCCAAACACAAAAAATTATGAAAATGCCCCCCCAATAACCCTAAACAACCCTCCCAGTCTGGTTCGGATCGAAAATGAACATATGTCAAAATACGTAATGATTCAAAGGTTTCGACCCTCGACGTCTTATCCACAAATCTCGTAAGAGATAAGGACACGTTATAGAAAAGCCCTAACCCAAAAAAATTATAGAAATGCCCCCCAATAACCCCAAATGACCCACCCAAACTAGTTCGGACCAAAACTGAACATATGTCAAAATACGTATCGATTCGAAGGTCTCGACCCTCAACATCTCGCCCACACCTCTCATAAGAGGTAAAGACACATTATAGAAAAGCCCTAACACAAAAAAATACAGAAAAGCCCCCCAATAATCCCAAATGATCCACCCGGTTTGGTTTGGACAAAAAATGAACATATGTAGAAATACGTATCGATTCAAAGCTCTCGACCCTCAACATCCCATCCACACATCTCATAAGAGGTAAGGACACTACATAGAAAAGCCCTAACCCATAAAAGTATAGAAATGCCGCCAATAAGTCTAAATTACCCACCCGATTTTGTTCAGACCAGAATAGAACATATGATGAAATACGTATCGATTTGAAGGTCTCGACCCTCAACATCTTATACACACATCTCATAAGAGATAAGGACACTTTATAGAAAAGTCCTAACCCAATAAAAGTAAAGAAATGCCCCCAATAACCCTAAACGACCCACCCGGTCTAGTTTGGACCAAAAATGAACATATGTTGAAATACGTATCGATTCGGAGGTCTCGACCCTCAACATCTTATCAACACATCTCATAAGAGATAAGGACACTTTATAGAAAAGCCCAAACCCAAAAAAAGTACATAAATGGCCCCCAACAACCCCAAATGATCCACTCAGTATAGTTCGCACCGAAACTGAACATGTGTCAAAATACATATCGATTCAAAGGTGTTGACCCTCAACATCTCGTCCACACCTCTCGTCAGAGTTAAAGACACTTTATAGAAAAGCCCTAACCCACAAAAGTATAGAAATGCCCCCCAATAACCCTAAAAGATGGACCCGTTCTAGTTCGGACAAAAAATGAACATATGTCAAAATACGTATCAATTCGAAGGTCTCGACCCTCAACATCTTATCCACACATCTCATAAGAGTCAAGGACACTATATAGAAAAGCCCTAACCCAAAAAAAGTATAGAAATGCCCCACAATAACCCCAAATGACTCACTCGATCTGGTTTATACCAGAAATAAATATATGTTGAAATACGTATCGATTCGAAGGTCTCGACCCTCAACATCTCGTCTACACCTCTCGTAAGAGTTAAAGACACTTTATAGAAAAGCCCTAACCCAAAAAAGTATAGAAATGCCCCCCAATAACTCCAAAGGACCCACTCGGTCTGGTTTAGACCGGAACAGAACCTATGTCAAAATACGTATTGATTCGAAGGTCTCAACCCTCAGCATCTCATGCACACCTCTTGTAAGAGGTAAAGATACTTAATAGACAAGCCCAAACCCAAAAAAGTATGGAAATGCCCTCCAATAACCCTAAATGACTCTCCTGGTCTGGTTCGGACCAAAAATGAACATATGTCGAAATACGTAACTATTCGAAGGTCTCGACTCTCGACATCTTATCCACATAACTCATAAGAGTTAAAGACACTCTATAGAAAAGCCCTAACCCAAAAAAGTATAGAAATGCCCCCAATAATCCCAAATGGCCCACTCGGTCAAGCTTAGACCAGAACTAAATTTATGTTGAAATACCTATCGATTCAAAGGTCTCGACCCTCAACATCTCGTCCACACCTTTCGTAAGAGTTAAAGACACTTTATAGAAAATCCCTGACCCAAAAAAGTTCAGAAATGCCCCCCAATAACTCCAAATGACCCACTCCATCTGGTTTAGGACAAAAATAGAACATATGTCAAAATACGTATCGATTCGTAGGTCTCGGCCCTCAACATCTTATCCACACATCTCATAAGAGATAAGGACACTTTATAGAAAAGCCCTAACCCAAAAAAGCACAAAAAGCAATCCAATAACCCCAAACTACCCCCTCGATCTGGTTTAGACCAAAACTGAACATATGGCGAAATATGTATCGATTCGAAGGTCTCGACCCACAAAATCTTGTCCACACCTCTCATAAGAGGTAAAGACAATTTATAGAAAAGCCCTAACCCAAAAAATTATAGAAATGCCCCCCCCAATAACCCTTAACGACCCACCCGGTCTGGTTTGGACTGAAAATGAACATATGTCAAAATACGTATTGATTCGAAGGTCTCGACCCTCAACATCTCGTTCACACCTCTAGTAAGAGGTAAAGACACTTTATAGAAAAACCCTAACCCAAAAAAGTATAGAAATGCCCCTCCAATAATCCTTAACGACCCACCCGATTTGGTTTGGACCAGAAATGAACATATGTCAAAATACGTATCGATTCGAAGGTCTCGACCCTCAACATCTTATCCACACATCTCATAAGAGATAAGGACACTTTCTAGAAAAGCCCTAACCTAAAAAAATTACAGAAATGCCCCCCAATAACCCTAAACGATCCACCTGGTCTGGTTCAGATCGAAACTGAACATATGTCAAAATACATATCGATTCGAAGGTGTTGAGCCTCAACATCTCATCCACACCTCTCGTAAGAGTTAAAGACACTTAATAGAAAAGCCCTAACCCAAAAAAGAATAGAAATGCCTTCCAATAACCCTAAACGATGGGCCCGATCTGGTTCGGACCTGAAATGAACGTATGTCGAAATACGTATCGATTTGAAGGTCTTGCCCCTCAACATCTCGTCCAAACCTCTTGTAAGGGGTAAAGACACTTTATAGAAATGCCTTAACCCAAAAAAGTACAAAAATGCCCCCCCAATAACCCTAAACAACCCACCTGGTTTGGTTCGGACCGAAAATGAACATATGTCAAAATATGTATCAATTCGAAGGTCTCGACCCTAAACATCTCATCCTCACATCTCATAAGAGATAATGGCACCTTATAGAAAAGCCCTAACCCAAAAAGTATAGAAATGCCCCCCAATAACTCCAAACGACCTACTCGGTTTGGTTCGAACTGGAACTGAACATATGTCAAAATACGTATCGATTCAAAGGTCTCGACCATTAACATCTCATCCACACCTCTAGTAAGAGGTAAAGAAACTTTATAGAAAAGCCCTAACCCAAAAAAGTACAGAAATGCCCTTTTAATAAACCCTAAATGGCCCACCTGGTCTGATTTGGACCAAAAATGAACTGATGTCGAAATACGTATCGATTCGAAGTCTCAACCCTCAACATCTTATCCACACATCTTATAAGAGATAAGGACACTTTATACAAAAGCCCTAGCAAAAAAAAAGTACCAAAATGCCCCCCAATAACCCCAAACGACCCACTCGGTCTAGTTCAGACCAGAACTGAACCTATGTCGAACTGCGTGTCGATTCAAAGGTCTCGACCCACATCGTCTCATCCACACCTCTGGTAAGAGGTAAAGACACTTAATAGACAAGCCCTAACCCAAAAAAAAGTTTGGAAATGCCCCCTAATAATCCTAAAGGACCCTCCCAATCTGGTTCGATCCGAAAATGAACATATGTCGAAATACGTAATGATTCTATGGTCTTGACCATCGACATCTTATCCACACATCTCATAAGAGAGAAGGACACTTTATAGAAAAGCCCTAACCCTAAAAAATTAGAGAAATTCCCCCCAATAACCCCAAACGACCCACCCGGTCTGGTTCTGACCAAAACTGAACATATATCAAAATACGTGTATCGATTCGAAGGTCTCGACCCTCAACATCTCGTCCACACCTCTCGTAAGAGGTAAAGACACTTTATAGAAAAGCCCTAACCCTAAAAAGTACAAAAATGCCCCCCCAATAACCCTAAACGACCCACCTTGTCGGGTTCGGACTAGAAATGAACATATGTAGTAATACGTATCGATTCGAAGGTCTCGACCCTCAACATCTTATCCGTACATCTCATAAGAGTTAACGACACTCTATAAAAAAGCCCTAACCCAAAAAATGTACAAAAATGCCCCCAATAATCCCAAATGACCCACTCGGTCTGATTTAGACCAGAACTAATTATATGTTGAAATACGTATCAAATCGAAGGTCTTGACCCTCAACATCTTATTCGCACATCTTGTAAGAGTTAAAGACACATTATAGAAAAGCCCTAACCCAAAAAAGTATAGAAATGCCCCTCCCCCAATAACTCCAAACGACCCACTCGGTCTGGTTCAGACCAGAACTAAACATATGTAGAAATACGTATTGAATCGATAGTCTCGACCCTTAACATCTCGTCCACACCTCTCTTAAGAGTTAAAGATACTTTATAGAAATGCCCAAACCAAAAAAGTTCATAAATGCCCCCCCAATAGCCCTAAACGATCTACCCAGTCTGGTTCGGACCGAAAATGAACATATATCGAAATACGTATCGATTCGTAGGTCTCGACCCTCAACATCTTATCCACACATCTCATAAGAAATAAGGACACTTTATAGAAAAGCCCTAAACCAAAAAAAGTATAGAAATGCACTCTAATAACCCCAAATGACCCCATCGGTCTGGTTCGGACCGAAACTGAACATATGGCGAAATACATATCAATTCGAAGGTCTCGACCCGCAAAATCTCGTCCACACCTCTCATAAGAAGTAAAGATACTTTATAGAAAAGCCCTAACCCAAAAAAGTACAGAAATGCCCCCCAATATCCTTAAATGACCCACCCAGTCTGGTTTGGACCGAAAATGAACATATGTCAAAATACGTATCGATTCCAAGGTCTCGACCCTCAGCATCTCGTTCACACCTCTAGTCAGAGGTAAAGACACTTTATAGAAAATCCGTAATCCAAAAAAGTTCAGAAATGCCCCTCCAATAACCCTTAATGACCCACCCAATCTGGTTTGGACCGGAAATAAACATATGTATATGCGTATTGATTCGAAGGTCTCGACCCTCAACATCTTATCCACACATCTCATAAGAGATAAGGACTTTTTATAGAAAAGCCCTAACCCAAAAAAAGTGCAGAAATTGTCACACCCCAAACCACCCCTGGGAGGATTAGGTAGGTGACCCGAATTGCGTAACGGCAATCCGCCAAATCCCACGGATCTAGAAGCAGTTATTACATTCACGGTCCCACATTCATCACATTATTACAGGTAAGATCAGAGTGCTGCAGATATCTACAATTTCAATAAGAAAAGGGAAAGCGTAGCGATACAGGAATGATGGTGATATTTATATATATATATACAAAGTGTTCTGAATCATTCCCACCCAGATACAACCCACAACGAGAAACTAAGCTGATAAAAGCTAAAAGAAAGGAAGAAATACATACATATATATATATATACAGGGGGAGATAGCTGAACCCCAAAAAGAAAGTAAGAAAAACTACAATAGAACCACAAGCAGAATGGGGATAAACTCCTAACAAAAACAAAAGGGAGTCCCCAAGACAAAAAGCATCAAGTGCACCCTTCAACGGTCTTCATCAATGACCACCAAGAATGCACGCATCATTAGCACGACCTCTGTCGGGGTCCACACCAATATCATCATAATAGCCAGGGCTCTCCTCCTCATAATGAGCCTCCATGCCACAGCGGCATCGATCTACAAGATCATCTAAAGAAAATAGTATATAACAGAGTGTGAGCCCCATTGAACTCGTGAGCAAAACATATCATCATGCATGCACGTGCAACCACAATCCACATGATCCTACATGATATGCAAGTCTGGATTAATTATTAGCCACCTAGCATTACAACTAAGTCAGGTCAGTGCTACTACAATCTCCAATACATGTATCCCTGGTGCGGGCTTGGTTACCCCTTCCCGCGATACACCCATTGAGTTATTGGAGAGGACCAGTCAGCTCCCACATTCGTTCACCAAGGTCAGCCCGACCAGCCCTCTGTGATTAACCTGTAGGGCAATCCATTTCCTTTCTCTTTTCTTTTTTGTGGCATAAAGCCCGGCATATAGCTCAAAATCACCATTCCGGTGCAAACACATTTCATTTCTTTCTTTTCTCACATACACATATGGTCACCCTCATAGGCATCCAACACCTTAACCCCTATTGGCAAGGGTGCGTAGCACGAGTGATGAAACTCTATCCCCATGTCTATATGGCATCATAAGAGTTAGGTGGTGTCAACCGCATCCCATACTGCAGGCTACCACAGGCCTCATTTCCAAGCCGACTACGGCATCTTGTCTACCAATCACAATCATCAGATAAGATTCATAGTGTTGATCAACAGACAATCAATGTGTAATATTTTGCATAATTGAACAGAATTTAAATAATATAGCATTTATGATTTAAATTTAATAGCCGACATAGCATCACAGTTACATGTACATATATGATAATATTTCACTCACCTGGGTTTGGTTCTAGGAACTCGATCGCAAATTCAGTTCCAACAGTAGTCTGGTTGTAGGCCTCGAGAGCGGGATCAAATCCTAGATATAAATAAAAAACTATCATATTAAGTTTCCAATCTATCTCTGGTAGTCCTAGGGTTAACCTAAGCTTACTGGGTTGACCCGGTGTTTAGTTGGTTCTCACTTAGAAACCTCTGGGCCTTGCACTAGGCCTTAGGCCTATGCCTCGGTGCATCATCCAGAGATGGTGGTCTAGGGGTAAAATGGTCATTCTTAGTAATTGTACCTAACCCTAGGTCATACTGTCCTGCCCTCAGCCTGACAGTGTTGCAGAACCAAGCATAGGTAGGGTTTCCATCACCGATGGGGCCCACTTGGGTTCCCAAGCCAAACCTTCATAAGGACAGATGTGGGGAGGGGCTTTTAGGTTATTTTCCACCTTCCCACACAGTACCATGGCCATTGGGTGAGGTTCCCTAAGCCAGATCAGCAATTCTGCCAAAATTCACTGGGCGATGGCTCTAGGCGTTGGGTGCATCGCCCAATGCATCGCCCAGAGTCTTCAAATTGACATCTGGCTGAGATCCCTAGGTTGTTGATTATGGGCACTACCCAAATCATCTCCCTTTGCATGTTAGGGTGCTAGGTGACCCTTGGGGTGATCCTCAATACTGTCCATGTGGATTTTCCACTGGGCCCACCACTTGGCTGCCAGAGGCTGCCCAGATAGCCCAGTGAATAGTATCATAAGGTTTTCCACTGCAGCAGATTTGAATTTAGGCCACATGCAGGGCTGTAAACAGATGCAAAATGATGATCTTAGGCTGCTACCACCTAGGGCTTGGTTAATGCAGCCAGGGTTTGCATCTAGGGTTCCAATCAGTCAAATAACTGAGCATTTGGCAGTGCAGCTGTGCACAACCAAATTTTGGCTCCAAGACCAGTATATCAGACTTATGAAATTAACTAAAATCTTCAGATCTTCCATGCTCTATGCTTGCATGGCAGATTTGGAGCAGTTCTAGGCAGTTCCCAACTATTCTGGGCTGCCAGAGAGAAAAGAAATCAACAAATAGCAAGGGTTTCAAAGAGGCAGCAGGTTATCATAAGGTTTTATACCTACACAGGTGTGGAGCTGCACAAAAATCCAGGCCTTGGATGGGGCTGCACTTCCCTTCCTTCCTCTCCTTCCTTTCCTTCCTTCTTCCTCGCTTCTCTTTTCTTTCTCCTCTTTTCTCTCCCACGAAATGAGCAGTAGCCATGGGTTTAAAATGAACCCAAGGCACTCCTATTTATAGGCCTAGCCCACACTAGGGTCTGTTTGGCTGTTAAGGCCCTTTTTCAAAATGTGTTTTTGGACTATTTCTCAGTGATTTTGGGCACATTGGTGGGGTCCACAGTGAACCAAGGGTATGAGGTGGTCCCTTAGACTCTCCTCTATCTATGAAGGGTGCCCATGTCTATTATGGGTGGTCCCCATAATTTAAAATCAATTTAATCAGCTATTTTGCACACTGGGCGATGTCACTAGGCCTTGTCTGCATCGCCCAGAGATTCCAGTAAGGTTGAATCTCAGTGGGGCTTGCACAGGGGTTTGACCCTTGGTTAGGGCATTGTCCTCACATGCCATTTAGAGGTTTTTTCACACTTTTCCAGAGGTGGGTCCCATAGTTATGGGGAGGAGAGACATTACTTGGAGTACAGGCCATACATTATGCTATGAGCTGAGCAATTGCAGGGGTCTAATATCCACCTTCTGACAGGTATATAGGAAGACATGCATAGGGTTTCCTCATTAATCCAAGTCACTAGAGTGATACTCTATAGTGTTCCTGGTTGCCTGGTCAAGGGTTCCTGTCCTTCAATAAAAAATCCAGCCAGTCAGGAGCAGGGTTTGACAGAAATGCCCCCCAATAACCCCAAACGACCCACTCGATCTGGTTTGAACTAGAACTGAACCTATGTCAAAATACGTATTGATTCGATGGTCATGACCCTCAGTATCTCATCCACACCTCTCGTAAGAGGTAAAGACACTTAATAGACAAGCCCGAACTCAAAAAAGTACGAAAATGCACCCCAATAACCCTAAACAACCCTCCCGATCTGGTTCGGACCGAAAATGAACATATGTCAAAATACGTAACGATTCAAAGGTCTCGACCCTCAACATCTTATCCACACATCTCATAAGAGATAAGGACACTTTATAGAAAATCCCTAACCCAATAAAATTATAGAATTGTCCCCTAATAACCCCTAATGACCCACCCGGTCTGGTTCAGATCGAAACTGAACATATGTCAAAATACGTATTGATTCAAAGGTCTCGACCCTCAACATCTTGTACACACCTCTCATAAGAAGTAAAGACACTTTATAGAAAAGCCCTAACCCAAAAAAGTATAAAAATCCCACCCCAATAACCCTAAACAACCCATCCGGTCTGGTTTGGACCGAAAATAAACATATGTCAAAATACGTATTAATTCAAATGTCTCGACCCTCAACATCTTATCCACACATCTTATAAGAGTTCTGGTTTGAACCAGACCGAGTGGGTCATTTGGGGCTATTGGGGGGCATTTCTATACTTTTTTGGGTTAGGGCTTTTCTATAAAGTGTCCTTATCTCTTAAGAGATGTGTGGATAAGATGTTGAGGGTCGAGGCCTTCGAATCGATATGTATTTCGACATATGTTCATTTCAGGTCCAAACCAGACCGGGCAGGTCATTTAGGGTTATTAGGGTGCATTTCTATACTTTTTTGGTTTAGGGCTTTTCTATAATGTGTCTTTACCTCTTACGAGAGGTGTGGATGAGATTTTGAGGATCGAGACCTTCGAATCGATACGCATTTTGACATATGTTCATTTCCTATCCGAACCAGACCGGGTGGGTTTTTTAGGGATATTGGGGGGGGCATTTTGGTACTTTTTTGGGTTAGGGCTTTTCTATAAAGTGCCTTTAACTCTTTCGAGATGAGTGGACGAGAAGTTGCGGGTCGAGACCTTCGAATTGATACGTATTTTGACATATGTTCAATTTTGGTCCGAACCAGACCGAGTGGGTCATTTGGGGTTATTGGGGGGCATTTCTGTACTTTTTTTGGGTTAGGCCATTTCAATAAAGTGTCCTTATCTCTTATGAGATGTGTGGATAATATTTTGAGGGTCGAGGCCTTCGAATCGATATGTATTTTGACTTATGTTCGTTTCAAGTCCAAACCAGATCGGGTGGGTCGTTTAGGGTTATAGGGGTGCATTTCTGTACGTTTTTGGTTTAGGGCTTTTCTATAAAGTGTCTTTACCTCTTACGAGAGGTGTGGATGAGATTTTGAGAATAGAGACCTTCAAATCGATACGTATTTCGACATATGTTCAGTTTCGGTCCGAATCAGACCGAATGGGTCGTTTGGGGTTATTGGGGGGCATTTCTGTACTTTTTTTGGGTTAGGGCTTTTCTATAGTGTCCTTATCTCTTTTGAGATGTTAAGTGTCGAGAGCTTCGAATCGATACGTATTTTTACATATGTTCTTTTTCGATCTGAACCGGACCGGGTGGGTTGTTTAGGCTTATCAGGGGGCATTTCT
Source organism: Telopea speciosissima (assembly GCF_018873765.1). Classification (NCBI taxonomy): domain Eukaryota; kingdom Viridiplantae; phylum Streptophyta; class Magnoliopsida; order Proteales; family Proteaceae; genus Telopea; species Telopea speciosissima. The sequence goes on from NW_025318128.1 coordinate 13,782, forward strand.
ATACTTTTTTGGGTTAGGAGTTTGCTATAAAGTGTCTTTATCTCTTACCAGAGGTGTGGATAAGATATTAATGGTCGAGACCTTCGAATCGATACGTATTTTAACATATGATAATTTCCAATCTGAAACAAACCGGGTTGGTCGTTATTGTTATTGGGGGGGCATTTCTGTACTTTTTTTGTTAGGGCTTTCTATAAAGTGTCCTTATCTCTTATGAGATCTTGAGTGTCGAGAGCATCGAATCGATACATATTTTGACATATGTTCCTTTTCGGTCTGAATCGG
>NW_025318129.1:0-14061 GCF_018873765.1 Telopea speciosissima
AATAGGTTTAGGAAGAGGGAGGAGAGGATGGGTTGCACTTACTTGCCAAGTGACCCCCAATAGATGAGCTCCACCTTAGACCCTTCACTAACACCTTCTCCTTCTTCTTCTTCTCTTCTTCTCTTCTTCTCTCACTCTCTTAACTCCCACGGTTTGGGTTGGTGTAGGTAGTAAATGAGCCAATGAATGGCTGAGTAGTGTTTATATAGTAAGTTGTCCCTTAGGCTATCTTTGGTATCATTTTTATTTTTTAATTTTGCCTATTTAACAAAAATCATTAATGAAAACCATTTTTGATCAAAACATAAAAGTCGTTTGATAACCAATAGACATAATAGATTGTCTACTAAGAAATAGGTTTGGTTTACTTATGTGCATAATGATTTTTATAATGAAAAATTACCAGATTAGTCTTCCCTGTTAACCACCACTGTGCAACTCAGTCTTCCATCTGCAATGATCCTTAAAACCCACTCCAGAACAGAGACCTTTTGACTATTAGAATCATCATCTACCATAGGAGTGGTAAGAGAATTAGGACCACGCCAGGGAAACTAATTAGTTCTATCAGGGGATAGCAATATACAAAACCATCATTGGCAATAAAGTTACTATTTTAGCTTGGGTAGGATGAGTTTATAAGAACTCGGGAACCAAAATTCAGTCAAGAAAATTAATAAGAGTGCTCAGGCTATTAGAGCTAATAAAGGCATAACAAACAAAATACATTTCAAAGTTCTTATGAATAACACAGAGAGAGAGAGAGAGAGAGAGAGAGAGAGAGAGAGAGAGAGAGAGATGCTCATTGAAATGCAGGTTCAGCAAAGAAAGGCAAAACACGACCAATGACCGGGAGGACAACGGCTGCCTTCCCATGGAAAAAGACACCAAGGAAACAACGTAAGTTTGGTTTATGAACTGACGAGTATAATAATAGTCTCATCAATTGCAATTTAGGAATTAAACTATTGAGAAGAGAAACCCACGTTCTGAACGTTTGGTGCTAGAGTGGGATCAATGAAAGGGAGCAGCCATGGAGAGATTGTGTAATGCGGAGCTGTGCACAGAGGGGGCACATTGAACGAGGAGGCAGTGGCGATGGTGGTGAGGAGTAGAGATTGAGCAAGCGGTTGGTGACAAAATCTGTATTCCAAGGGATCATCATCGCTGTTGCTTGGAGGCGAGGAAGATGAAGCGGTGATGTGCTCATGGATGAGGCTGGAAGAAGAAGATGAGGGGGCAGTTGGAGTTGCAGGAAAAATAACAAGGCGGCGATGTGGCAGATGGGGTCGCAGGAGGAGGAAGAAGGAGAAGTTGGAGGAGGAGGGTCGGTATTTCTAATTAAACGAAGAATTGACATTCCTACCCTTCGATTTTGAGACTTAAGAGCACGTGCTCATTAAAGTTCCTGCATAAATAGTTAAAACTGACTTTTGGCCAAAACACATAAATGGGTTAGGACCTATTTGTGGTTTTTGTGTTTTTTCAGTTTTTTTAAAATAGAAACAAGGTCCAGAAATGATACCAATTGCAAACAAAAACTTTTATTTGGGTAAAAATAAAAAACACAAATGACACCAAAGGTAGCCTTAGGTGCTGTTTGGATTGGTCTCTAAGTAAACAAACACATTAAAATACATTATAAGGGTTGTGGGGCCCATACACATGGCTCAACACTGTAAGTAAAGGTCAAGGGTGGGATCCGCCATATTCGGGAACATAGCCACTATCATACCTTGATTCTTGAACCATCGGAATCTATGATCAGAGCGTACAAATACACACCCACCCTCCCGCCAGGATCACAGATGCAGTAGTTAAGCTAACTCATCCACACCACACATGATAAAAAAAAAAAGTAAGATAAATTATATATTTATAATCAGAGTAACGGAAACTAAATGATAACTTAGATACTGTAACTGTTAATGTTTACCCAAGTTATCAACCTATTACATCAATAATCCAAGCTATATTATCTTCCCATCAGGACTTATGTATTAAATAGTATTTAAATAATACATCATTCATGACGAGGCTCAAAATGATAAAGTAACCAGTAACCATATAACAAAATTTAAAATGTCCAAAAAGGGGCCACCGGCCTGGTATCCAAGCTACTCTCCTTAGTAGCACATCTCGCTAATGCAGCCTGGCCCATGCTCCCCTTCCTTAGGGGCCCACCAGTCCTCACCACTGCCACCCTCAGGGGCCACGTACTCTTAGCCACTTGGCTCCTCCACACCTGCATCACCATCTAAAAAGAGGTTTCTATGAGAAATGAGCTCCACTGATGTCACACCCCAAACCACCCCCTGGGAGGATTAGGTAGGTGACCCAAATTGCATAACAGCAATCCGCCAAATCCCACGGATCTAGAAGCAGTTACTCCATTCACAGACACATCAATCGTAATACAATAAGTACACTCAGAGTGCTACAGAAACTATATTTACATTGAAAGAAAAGAGAAGCATAGCAATACAGGAAATGATGTTATATACAATAGTAAGTTGAATCATTCCCTCTCTCACACCCACAAACAGAACAGTAAAAGCTAATATATACATTAACTGAAATAAAAAGAAAATATACACATGGCGAGGTAAATCAAGTCCCAGAAAGAAAGAAGGAAACTAAGAGCAGGAACGAGGATAAACTCCTGTCAAAGACAAAAAGGAGTCCCCAAGACAAAAAGCATCAATTGCACCCTTCACGGGTTATCTTCAGAAACCACTAAGAATACTCGCATCAATGGTACGACCTTCGTCGGGGTCCATACCAATATCATCATAACCACTATGGCTCTCCTCCGGGTAATAAGCCTCCCCGCCACAGTGACATCTACCTGCAGAATCATCTAATAGAAAAACATATATAACAGAGTGTGAGCCCCACTGAGCCCGTGAATGACACATATCATCATGCATGCATATGCCACCACAATCATATGAAACCTACATGAAAATAAAGTCCAGTTATTTATTAGCCACCTAACATCACAAATAAGGCAGGTTGTGCTATTACAATCCCCAATACAAGTATCCCTGGTGCGGGCTTTTAACCCCTTCCCGCGATACACCCATTGAGTTGTTGGAGAGGACCAGTCAACTCCCGTATTCGTTCACCAAGGTCAGCCTGACCAGCCCTCTGTGATTAACCTGTGAGACATCTGCCCCTTTTTCTCTTCTTTTTTTTGGCTTATAGCCCGGCATATAGCCCATAATCATATTTTTTTTCTCATATATATACGGTCACTCCCACAGGCATCCAACACCTTAACCCCTATTGGCAAGGGTGCGTAGCACGGGTGATGAAACTCTAACCCCATGTCTATATGGCATTATATGAATCAGGCGGTGTCAACCGTATTCCATTCTACAGGCTACCATAGGCCTCATTTCCAAGCCAGCTACGGCATCTAGTCTAGCATTCACAATCAGCATAGAGTATTCCAACATAATTTCCAGCAGTCAACACAGTGTTGAATTGAATTTTAAGATTTATAAATTAAACATGTATCTCAGTAATATTATTATAAAATTAATTTTAGCACATTATTTATGTTACATCTACATACGCGATGACATTCCACTCACCTTGGTTGGGTTCTACAAGTTCAGTTGCTGTTTCAGTTCTGGTTGGAGTCTGGTAGTGCACCTCGAGCGCAAGATCAAATCCTAAAGTATTAAATTAGAAATGTGTTGTTTAATATTCAAATCTATTTTTGGATGTCCTAGTGTTGATCTAAGCTCACTGGTCTGACTCGTTGCTCAGTCTGGCATCACTTGGAATTCTCTGGGTCTTGCACTGGGCTTTAGGTCTATGTCCCGGTGCATCATCCGGAGAATGTGATTTAGGGTCAGGTATGGTATTTTACCAATGTAAGACATAGTACATGGTCCCAACAGTCCCACAATATAGTCCTTAGGTCAGCAGTGTTGCTGGACCATCTCTGGCAGGGTTGGTAGGCCCTATGGGGCCCACTTGGGTACCCAAAGTGTAAATAATAGTGGACAGATGTGAGGAGGGGTATTTTGGTCATTTACCACCTCCTTACACTGTTCATGGTCCACTGGTGGAAGCCCCCAAGGTTTAGACAGCAAATCAACCATTTTTAATTCTCTGGGCGATTCATTGGGTGATGTGTGCATCGCCTAGAGCCTGTTTAAAACATGAACAGGCTCTAGATCTTGGATTTTTCACCACAGGCAGTGCCAAGGTCGATCCCACATGCATGTTAGGTTGTTTTGGACCCCATGTGGAGTGGTTTTCAGTGATCCACATGGATCATGACCTGGGCCCACCATTTAGCAGCCAGGAGCTGTCCAGTCAGCACAGAGAACAGTAGCTCAGCATAAAGCCATGGTTTGGGCTGCATACAAGGATAGATTTATGTCCAAAAACATAGCAGTAGGTTGTCCCTACCAAGATCCAGGTAAGAACCAACTTGCATGCACAGATCCATGCCCAAACTGCCTGTTCTAGGTGTAACAGGGCGGTGTAGTCTGGCACAGAGACTGGTTTCAGTCTTTGGTAGGTAACAACAGAAAAATCACTTTAATATGCTCAGATCTTTCATGCAATTGGTTTGCATGTCAGATTTGCAGCAGTACATGGCAGCCCCCAGGTGATCTCGGCTGTCCATGACCAGAAATACCTCCAAAACACAGAGATCTAAAGAAAAGAGCAGAGAACCAGTAGAGACAACAGGTAAGGAATAGATTTTTATACCTGAACTGACCTTGGTATGCTGCTGGAGCTGAATCCGGAGGCAAGGTATGCACTCCCTCTTCCTTCCCTTCTTCTTCTCCTTCCTTTCTTCTTCTTTTCCTTCTCTTTTCCTCTCTTTTCTCTCTTCTCTCTCTTCTCTCCCTCCCACGATTTGAACAGTAATAAGAGTTCTAAAATTAGGCTGAGGCAGCCTGGCCCCACCTCTAGAATGCATTTTTGGAACTGATTTTGGGCCATTCTGGCCACTCTGGTGGGGTCCACAGGGGTCCAAGGGTAATTTATTGTGCCCAAGACTCCCATCTACCTCTGGAGAGTGTCCATGGTCTGTATGGGTGGTCCCCACACTTCTGTAGTTTAAAATAATGTTTTTTACCACTCTGAGCGATTCACTGGGTGATGTGTGCATTGCCCAATGCATCACCCGGAGAATACAGCAAGGTTGTGTCACACTGTGCTTGCACAGGGGCTTGGCCCAGGGTTTAGGCCTTACACCTATACCTCACCCAGGGTCAAATGCACCTATTTCCAGGTGTGGGCCCCATATTTATGGAGAGGAAAGAGATTACCTAGAGTTTATGCAGTACATGATGCTGTGGGCTGTGCAATTGCATGGGTCTGTAATCCATCTTCTCATAGGTATGTAGGAGGACATCCTCGGGGGTTCTCCATTAAATTCAATCACTGGAGTGATGCTCCATAGTGTGTTTAGATGTCTTGCCAGGGGTATCTGTCCTTCATTCACAATCCCCTGCCTGTTAGGGGCAGGTTTGACATTTATCCCCACCTTACAAAAATTTCATCCTCGAAATTTGCTCACCTTGTAGTTCAAAGAGTTGGGGATACTTTTCCTGCATTTCCTCTTTGCGTTCCCGTGATGCTTCCCCTGTGGGACTGTTTCCCCATTGAACCTTAACGAATGCGACCGTGCGGTTTCGGAGGTTATGTTCTTTTTTGTCCAATATCTCCGTAGGCTATTCTTCATAGGTCATATCCACATCTAACTATTCAGGTTCAGCTAAGAGTACATGTGCCGGGTTGTTGATATACTTTCTTAGCATCGACACATGAAAAACATCATGGACGTCTTGCAAGGAAGGAGGTAATGCCAACCGGTATGCTACGGGTCCCACTCTGTTGAGGATTTCATAGGGGCCAATGAATCTTGGCCTCAGCTTGCCCTTCTTGTTGAAACGTAGCAATCCCTTCGTTGGAGACACTCGGAGGAATACCTTCTCTCCGACTCTGAATTCAATATTCTTCCTCCAATGATCAGCATAACTCATTTGTCTTGATTGGGCCGCTTTAATCTTCTCTCTAATGATATCCACCTTCTCACAGGTTGTTTGTATCATCTTGGGCACAAGATACTTCCATTCTCCAACTTCGTCCCAATACAACGCGGTTTGGCACTTTCGACCATAAAGAGCTTTATACGGTGCCATGCCAATGGTGGAGTGGTAGCTATTGTTATATACAAATTCCACTAAAGATTTATGGCCATCCCAATTGTCGTTCATTTCCAATATACAGGCTCTAAGCGTGTCCTCCAGAGTCTGGATTATTCTTTCGGACTGTTCGTCCATCTAAGGATGGAAAGCCATACTGAGATTTAGTTGAGATCCCAGTGCCTTCTGCAGACTTCTCCAAAACCTTGAGGTAAATTGGGGATCCCTATCAGATACAATGCTGATAGGCATGCCATGTAAGCGAACTATATTTTCAATGTATAGTTGGGTGAGCTTTTCAATCGAATAGTTTATTCTAATGGGAATGAAGTGAGCCACCTTTGTCACTCTGTCTACAATCACCCAGATTGCATTCATCCCCTTCTTGGTGTTGGGTAAATTTGTCTCAAAATCCATGGTAATTCTTTCCCACTTCCATTCAGGTATAGGGAGTCGCTATAATAATCCATACGATCGGTGTCTCTCCGCCTTTATTTGTTGGCAGGTGAGGCATTCGGACACGTATATAGCTATGGTTTCCTTCATCCCAATCCACCAGTAGTACTTCTTCAGATCCTTGTACATCTTCGTGCTTCCAGGGTAGATTGAATAGGGTGAGTTATCTGCCTCTTTAAGGATTCAGTTTTGTACCTCGTAATCGTCAGGCACGCACAGTCTATCTCTGAACTTTAATGACCCGTCATGGGCCAGCGAAAAGTCTGGGTCCTTGTGGACACCATGCTACACTTCCCAGATTATCTTGGCCAATTTGGGGTCGAGAGGCTACTTTTCAACTATTTCCTCTCGGATCGACGGCTGTATATCCATAGCTGCTAGCTACGTAGCCATTCCTTTGATCAAGAGCTCTAGGTCAAACTTCCGAGCTTCTTCTAACAGTTGCTCACTTACAACCAAGGAAGCGAGAGATGCGGTTTGTGATTTCTTGCTTAACGCATCTGCCACTACGTTGGCCTTGCCAGGATGGTACTGGATCTCACAGTCGTAGTCCTTCACCAATTCTAACCACCATCTCTATCTCATATTCATTCCTTCTGGGTGAAGAAATACTTCAGACTCTTATGGTCGCTGAAGATCTCACTCTTTTCACCATAGAGGTAATGTTGCCAGATCTTCAATTTGAAGACTACCGCAGCCAACTCTAGGTCGTGAGTGGGGTAGTTCTTTTCATGTTTCTTCAGCTGCCTTGAGGCATAGATGACCACTTTACCTTTCGGCATTAAGATGCCACCCAATCCTGTTCTAGATGCGTCGGTGTATACCACCATTCCTCCAGTGCCATCTAGAATAGTTAAAACTGGTGCCGTCACCAACCAATTTCTCAATTCTTGAAAACTTTCCTCATAGGCATCGTTCCAGTCAAACTTTGCGCCTTTCTTTGTCAGCTTTGTCATGGGCGCCGAGATGCGTGAGAAATTCTCAATAAACCAAAAATTCGGATCTCAGTGGCATTCTTCGGGGTCTCCCACTCGAGAACCACCTTTACTTTATCTGGGTCTACCTTGAAGCCGTCCTTGGTGATGATGTGTCCCAAGAATCCGATTTGGTGAAGCCAAAATTCACATTTGCTGAACTTGGCATATAGCTGGTGTTCCCACAACCTCTGCAACACAGAGGTAAGGTCTCGAGCATGCTCCTCTTCACTCTTGGAGTATACCAGAATGTCATCAATAAACACAATGACGAACTTGTCCAACACATCATGGAACACTCTATTCATCATATCCATGAACGCTTCCAGGGCGTTGGTTAACCCAAATGATAAGACTAGAAATTCATAATGTCCGTATCGAGTTCTAAATGCCGTTTTATGAATATCTCCACTCTTTATCTCCAACTGGTGGTATCTGGACCTAAGATCAATCTTGGAAAAAACTCTTGCTCCCTGTAGCTGATCAAATAGGTCATCGATGCGTGGCAATGGGTATCGATTCTTAATCATCAGTTTATTTAGTTCACGATAGTCAATACACAAACGCATACTACCATCTTTCTTCTTCATGAATAGCATAGGTGCTCCCTAGGAAGACACGCTAGGTCGTATAAAACCCTTCTTCAGCAAGTCTTGTAGTTGGACTTGCAATTCTTTCAGCTCAATAGGTGCCATTCGATACGGTGCCTTGGATACCGATGCTACACTAGGAATTAAATCAATCCGAATTTCATCTCGCGATCAGGCGGTAGCTGGGTCAGATCTTCTAGAAAAACATCCGGAAATTCTCTGACGATGTCAAGTTCCTCCAAAGGCTTTATCTTTGCCTCGGTGTCCATCACAGTGGCCAAAAAGCCTTGACATCCTTCATCCAGCAACTTCTACGCCTGGAGGGCTGATAAGGTTATTCTTCTGGGCTTCCTCATCGGTTCACTTTGGTAGGTGAAAACCGATGTCACGCCCCAAATCACCCCCTGAGAGGATTTAGGCAAGTGACCAGATATCCTACGACATCCGCCAATCCCCAAGGATCAAGAAGCAGTACTTACACGTCACAAACCACACAACGAGGGTAAAATAGATAATAAAAGACTATCAGAGTGCACAGAAGATCAATCTACCCACAGATGATTTATATCATCAATATATAAAATCCCAAATACCTATGTTATATCATATACATATCCATTTATGTTCAATAAGTACATTATCTTGGTAATTACACTTCTTAAAAGAAAGAAACTTAAATAATAACAAAATCGTTGCTAAGCAACGAGATGAGGAAGATCTACAATTCCATCAATAGCTTCCTCACCCATTTGCAAACTCGTACCTACAAAATCAGCTAAAAGAGAATATACAAGAGTGTGAGCTCCACCGAGCTCGTGAATGAAACATAAACCAAGCATGCACATGCAAGCACAACTAAATGAGTCCTACATGAGGTGCAATTCATTTAATTTATTAGCCACCTAACGTCACAACTAAGGAGGGTTAGTGCTACTACAATCCACAATACGTGTATCCCTGGTGCAGGCTTGGTTATCCCTTCCAGCGATACACCCATTGAGTTGTCGGAGAGGACCAGTCAACTCCAGCATCTCCCTACCTAGGTCAGCTTGACCAACCCTCTGTGATTATCCTGTGAAGTGACCGTCAGCATATAACTCAATGATCACATTTTTTTTTCTTTTGGATTATATTGTGGCATAAAGCCCGGCATATAGCTCAAGGTCACATTTCTTTTCCTTATTATGGTTTTAAGCCCGGCATATAGCTCATAATTGAATTGTGGCTTAAAACCCGACAAATAGCACAAGGTCACATTTCTTTTCCTCATTATGGTTTGAAGCCCGGCATATAGCTCATAATTGAATTGTGGCTTAAAACCCGACATATAGCTCTAGGATTATACGGTCGCTCCCACAGGCATCCAACACCTTAACCCCTGTCGGCAAGGGTGCGTAGCACGGGTGATGAAACTCTAGCCCCATGTCTATATGGCATCGTATGAGTCAGGTGGTGTCAACCATATCCCATAATACGGGCTACCACAGGCCTCATTTCCAAGCCGGCTATGGCATCTAATCTAGTAATGTCACATATAAGCATTATCATCCATTTCCATTGTTCATCAGATAAGATTCAGAATTCAAATGAGAATATAAGACAATTTAAATTAATTAAAGATAGTAAATATTGTTGTTGTTATCATGACCCATCAGTCATGTTACACCTACACTCATGGTGTAATTGCACTCACCTTGGTTTGATCCTACTGGTTTAGATGTTTGTTCAGTTCTGGTCAGTATCTGGCTGTGCACCTCGAGCACGGAAACAAATCCGAAAGTAATAAATCATAAATATGTTATTTTAATTATTCAAAACTATTTTGGATAACCCAATGTTAGTCTAGGCTCCTAGGTCTAACTCGGTGCTTAGTCCGAGATCATTTTGAATTCTCTGGGCCTTGCACTAGGCTTTAGGCCCATGTCCCGGTGCATCATCCGGAGAATGTGGCTTAGGGTCAATATGGTATTTTACCACTATAGTACATGGTTCTAGGTCACAATAGTCTTACAACACAATCCCTAGGTCAGCAGTGCTGCAGGACCAACACAAACAGGGTTTCTAAGCCCTGCGGGGCCCACTTGGGTACCCAAGGTGTTCATAATTATGGACAGATGTGAGGAGGGGCATTTTGGTCATTTTCCACCTCCGTACACTGTTTATAGTCCATATGTGGAGGTCCCCAAACTCAGATTTGCAAAACAGTCCATTTTAATTCTCTGGGTGATGTGTGCATCGCCTAGTGCCATTGCCCAGAGAATGCTTAGAACGTGAACAGGCCCATTTTCTTGGGTTTTGCACCATAGGCAGTGCCTTGATTGACCCTAGATGCATGTTAGGTCATTGTGGACCCCCAGGGGTATACTTTGCACTGGTCCTTGTGGATTTTCACCTGGGCCCACCACTTGGCTGCCAGAAGCTGCCCAGACAGCCTAGTGAATAGTAACCCAGCATAGCTTCAGCTGTAAGCCACGGTTTTGGCTGCATGCAAGGGCAGATTTGTATGTCTAATCATGGTATTAGACTGTTCCTACCAAGATCCAGGCAAGGGCTAGCCCGTATGCACATATCCAAGCCCAAACTGCCAGATCTGGGTGTAATTAAGCAGTACAGCCAGGCACAGGGACTGATTTCAGTCCCAAGCAAATAACAACAGTAAAAATATATGAAAAACCCTCAGATCTTCCTTGCAACATGTTTGCATGTTGGATCTGAGGCAGCTCATGGCAGCCCCGAGCTGTTCTGGGCTGCCAATGGCCAAAAACTCATCCAACCAACAGAGATCTAAAGAGAAAGACAGTAATAGCAGCAAGGCAACAGGTATAGGTGTAGTTTTACACCTGAGAACAGCCAAGAATGGCTGCTGGAGCTGGGCTTGGTGGCAGGGATAGCTTCCCCCCCTTCTCTCTTCTTCTTTCCCTTCCTTTCTTCTTCCTCTCCTTCTCTTTTCTCTTTTTTCTCTCTTCTCTTCTCTCCTACGGTTTCAACAGTGTCTAGAGGTTCTAAAATGAGGCTAAGTCCTCTATTTATAGGACAAACCCCCACTGAGGCCTGTTTGGCTGCTTAGGTCTCTTTTCAAAATGCATTTTTAGATTGATTCTCAGTCATTCTGGGCACTTTAGTGGGGTCCACAGGGGTCCAAGGGTATGAGGTGGTTCTCCAGACTCCCTTCAAATTATGGAGTGTGCCCATGACCAGTATGGGTGGTCCCTGCACATTTTCAGATAAAAATATTGTATTTTCCCACTCTGGGTGATGTCTTCGGGTGATGTGTGCATCGCCCAGTGCCATCGCCCAGAGAATTCATCTGCAGAATTGTTTGGATTGAAATGAAATATCAGTCCATTTAGAGACATAATTGGATCATGGTTCCTTCTAAGAAAATGAAGCCCTATGAATCTATTTTCTAGTAAAACTGGAATCAAAGAAAATGAATATTGGATTATGGAGTTATGTTATTTTTATTACACAAAGGTCAACCTGTTAAGACAGCAGGATCCGATTTTGACAATAACTTGAACTGAACTTTTAACTAACTTAGAGTCATAACTAGGTAATGGTGTCTTCTAACAAAATGCAGCTCTATGAGTCTAGTTTCCAAAACAATTGGGATCAATACAAATGGAGTTCAGGTGGTGGAGTTATATCATTTTAACTAAGAGAAGGTCAATCTACAAAGTAGCAGAATTTGTCATTTATTGTTGGGATTTAAGATGTATGTATGGAATTAGGTTCTCATCATCAAATAAATCATGCAAATTGATGTTTGGGTTTAAAAATTCTTTATATAAAACATTTAGGGTGATGAGGGCCATCATTGGTTTAGCCTAGAACTAGGATTTAAGTCCAAGGGTTTTAGAATCAAGGGATGGTACCTTTCTTAGCCTGTACATTTGGTGGTGAGCTATACAGTCACAAGGAGTTGGTGTTTGCCTTCTTAATGGTATGTAGGTCCTCACCAATGAGGCTGCCTCATTAAGTTCAACCACGGGTTCGATGCACCACAGTATACTGGTAGCTTTGACCTCGGATTCTGGGCTTTCAACAAAAATTCCAATTAGCTTGTATTTTTTGGCAGGGTTTTACAACCGACCCATCATCTAACTTGAATATTATCTTCTTCTCCGCACACATGACGTTTGCTCCATAGGCGGCTAGACAATCCATGCCTAGTATTACATCAAAGTCCTTTATATCAAACTTTATCAGACGTGCGATCAGGTTCTTCCCACAAATTTCTACCTGACAGTGGTCATAGACTTCCTTCAGGCTCATGACACTACCCGTTGGCGTGTTGACTACTAAATTGTGCCCGATGTCCCTCGGTTGATCAGTCATCCTACTCGCAAAAGTAGTAGAGACGAAAGAGTGGGATGCACCCGAATCGAATAATACTCAAGCGGGAATGGTTGAGAGTTGAGACATTTAGGGTACCTAGGATTTGTATAAAATTTAGGTTCCTCTTATCCATAGGTTATTCCCTACTATTTAGTAGTATTCAGTGGACTTACTTGTCATTACATCAGGGTTAGCCTCCGCTTCTTCATTAGTCAGCGCAAATATCTTTTCTTGTGTTCGATTGTCCCATGGCTGAAAAGGTCTAGCATAGGACTGGTTTGGCGAGTAAGTATTGTATCCACGGTGCATGCATTCCCTGACCATATCTCCTGCTTTGTTCCACATGTAGCATTTGTTGGACGGAACGGTCGGTGATGAGGCTTGGCTCACTTGGCTTGTAACTAGTTGGGCTGGCGAGGCTGCCGTTGTCGCTTGACTCACAGTTGGTTGGATAGGTTGAGTATAATTGGGGGGGAAAGGGTTCTGACCCACATCTGGCCTACAATACGGAGTCCGATTGGGGCTCGAACTAGCTCCTCAAAAAACCTTGTTCAGCCAACCGAAGTTCTAGTAGTTATTTGGCCTTTTGCCCAATCTGGGCGACATTGCAGCTTTCTCTTTTTCTTTCTCCTTCAATCTATCTTCCATAGTCTTTGCCTTGTCGACCATCTGAGCATAATCCCGAATGTCCATAATTGACAAGACAGACCCGATTTTAGGTTTAAGTCCCTTCTCAAATTTCTTTGTCTTACTTTCCCCTTCAAGTGTTTTGGAGTGAAATGGAATAGATCTTCGAACCATTACTGATAGTCCAACACCGACTTGGTTCCTTATACAAGTACAGAGAACTCAACTTCCTTTCTGTCCCTAAAGATCTCTGGGAAGTAGCTCTTGAAGAAAACCTCTTTAAATTGTTCCCAAGTAGGATTTGGATGAGCAGCTTCAAGATTTGGCTTGGTAGCCTTCCACCAGGCTTCAGCCTCATTCTGCAACTGATAACCCGCACATATCAGCTTTTGTGCATCCGTACATTCAAGCACATTAAATGCCTTCTCTAGGGCGCTACTCCACCATTCTGGATGCATTGCCTCCAAGTTTAACTTGAAAAACACGGGTGGTTAGAGTTTCTTGAACCTCTCCATCACCTTGGTGTAGGATAACCTAGAGGGGGGTGAATAGGTTATCACTAGTGAAATATTATCCTTTTTAAATTTTCTTGAAGTAAACAAGATAAAGAGAGATAAATTGCACAAATGAAGGACACACACAAAATTTACAGTGGTTTGGCTAAACTTAGCCTACGTCCACTCCTCTCAACCTTGATAGAATTTCACTAGTTACTTTCTTTCAGTACAGTAGGTGGGAAGAATACCTTTACAATATTTTTCCATGGGATAAGAGGATCCCAATCTTTTAAGGATAAGATAATCTGAATCTTTTAAGGATAAGAGGATCCTTGCAAATCCTAAGTACGGTCTAGGCTAATGCAACAATGCTTTGTAAACTCAAAAGTATAAACAAATA